>NW_010130451.1:0-60546 GCF_000699245.1 Pterocles gutturalis | reverse complement strand
CACAGGGATTCATCTAGCCTAATATCCTGCCTCTGGCAGACACTGAAGCAGGTGCTCTGCTGGACTTAAGGATGAGGACAAACTCCTACTCCTTCCCCTGCATGTTCTCTTTGCCTCTGAAGCTCTGTAATTCATTCAAAATGCTTCCTGCACTGGATGTCATGTCAATATATTTCTCAATGGATTCTCTCTCAGCAACTTGCTCATTCACTGCTTAAGCTTTTATAAGCTTTTTAGCTTCCACAAACTGCTGTGGCAAGTGTTCTATAGCCTAACTACATGTGGGACATTTTGTTTGTTTTGAAATGGACTCCTGATATCAGTCTCTATTTCTTGTATTGGAGAAAAGCAAGACTGCAGTGAACATTGAAATGCAGTGACTATTGGCATTGGCTTTTTGATTAGGATGCTTTTGAAGCAAATTTCCTCACTGTACTCATTTATTGAGCATTGATTTGGTTTGCAGATAAGTTTGGTGCTTGCAATCTAAACAGGAAGTTTGGCAGGATACGCAGCAATATTTAGTAGGGACAACAGGACCAAAAATTCTCAAGCCTTCAGACAGCTTTCAAACACATGGTGAGGTTCACCTCAGATTAAATCTAACTCAGAGCTTAAATCTCCACTGTAAACACAGTGGCCTCGGCCTCTGCTGCTCCAATCTGATCCAATACCACTGCACTGTTAGTTCATAATGTAGCCATAGACGTTCTACATTCCATGTATGCAGATTACACAGAGGTCTTTCAAAATGACTTCCCATAAGGTGCATTTGGTATGGAGACACCCTTCTGTCTGGCTTTGGAGTCATTAGGCTTGACCAGCTTTGAAAATGACAGAGAACTGTCAAAAGTAAAGTTTTCTGTCTGGTCTCACATCTAAATGCAAGTTCTTAATATGCTTTACTGTTTGGATTTGGTTAAGTCCATATCCTGAATAAAGTATCAGATCCTGTTCTATGACAAGCAGACAATCTTAATACATGTTCTTTGATATGAAAGCCAGGATCAATTAAGAATTTCAGTGTCTTTCTACAAACAAGAGCTTTGAAAGAAAAACAGGTATTTACAAAATATGCAGTTCTAATTTGCTGTAAGAATAGTCTTTTGCAATACAGACAGCTATAGACTCTGAAGACCAGCCACTAGTCTTATTCATCTTGCTATCTGTATCTAGATCAAAGAACAAGAGAATAAATGGACTATGATCGTATGAATTTGCCTTATGAACCTGAGGTATTTCTGGCAACTTCCTTTTACTGCAATGCAGAAGTAAGCACTTGAAGAGTCATGATCTGTAACAGTTCAAGAGTGAAACAGTACTAGTGTGAAATGGTAAAATAAACTCCAGCTTATTTCTTCTACATATCCTACTTGCTGAGGATGGAATAGCATGCCAAACACTATTTTGAGAATGAGAAGTTACCAGAAAATATTTGTTTTTAATGGGTCTAATATACGCATAGCAGCTTCCAGTTACAACAGAACCAAGACCTCTTCATCCATCAGGCTACTATGAAAGTTACCCAAAGAACAAGGGAAAGAAAATATTGGGTACTGGCACAGACTGAAAGATGAAGAAGGTCAGTAAGTAACAGAGGCAAGCACAGAATGATGAAACTACTTGCTCTAAGAGGGGAGGACAAAGAAAAAAAAAATGGGTAGACACAACTGCACAAAAATCTCACAGTTACTTATGCCCCTCTAGCGAAAATTTTTAACATTTACTGAGTCTGACTGGACAAATCTTCTGGTACTTCTCTCTGACCTTAAATATATGAAAGCATGTAAGACTGATAATTCACACAAGTCCACTGACCTAGTTAGTACCCACTACAGCTTTTTTATTTTTCAGTATCTTTCTATTTTCAGAATTGAAAGATCTGATGCATAACCTTTTATAACTTTTCTATGCATTGTGGAGCAATGACAATCTTCAAAATTATGAGAACACTCAGACAACTAGCAGTTACGATGCAGACATCAGAACTCTTGGTTTTATATTCCAAAGCTGAGTTCATGTGGTTCAAAACTGTATACTTCATGAACTTCTAGAGACTTGGGGTGGTGTGGGGGGGGGGGGGGGGGGGGGGGCGAAAACAGCAGGATCAACAGCAAGATGAATTTAGCCTTCTTTGGTTTTGGTTTCAACAGATCTGTTAAAAGTGAAATTTTCTGAATAGATTAATTTTAAAGAAATCCTTTACTCAAGACTTACTGGACTACAAGTAATACTATGGAAAACAAAGTTTTCACAGGGGTGCGCTTGCTAACACATGGCAGTTCTTTGAGCTTATAAAGAACTATGATGAGCAATCTAATGAAAGGGTCCTTGCCGAAGGATTGTTGTTATAGAGCCATGTTGGGTTGACCCCGGCCAGTAGCTACGCACCACGTAGCCACTCGCTCACTTGTCCTCCTTCTCCCACCGTGGGATGGGGGAGAGAATGGGAAGAGCAAAAGCAAGAAAAACTTACACGTCAAGATAAAGACAGTTAAATAAGTGAAGAAAAGGGGAAATTAAAAAACAAAGTGATTCAAGGGCAAGGACTCACCAATTCCCACAAGCAGACTATTTCCCAGCCATTTTTGGAGCAATGACCACCTCTCCCAAAATCCTTTCCCCTCCTTTTTTTATTGCTGAGCATGACATTACATGCATGGATTATCCCTTTGGTCAGTTTGAGTCAGCTATCCAGATCGTGTCCCCTTCCAAATCTTGCCCACCCCTGGCCTTCTTGCTAGGGGGGACAGAGTGAGGAAAAAAAAGCCTTGACAATCTGCAAATGCTGTTCAGCAACAGCCAAAGCACTCCTGTGTTATCAACACCATTTCAGACACAAATGCAACACATTCCCATATTGGCTGCTATGAAGAACATTTTAACTCCATCCCAGCCAGACCCAGTACAACAGCACATAGCCCATAGAAAAATCATTGTAGATGAATCCTAAGATTTAAATCAATTGGACCATTTGGACAGGTTTTATGAATAAAAATCAAGTCTGTAGTTATTTTTCAACTATAGCCGAAGTGTCCAGCCACTTGATTTGTCACGTTAAACAATCTGTAGTTTTCAATGCAGTATGAAATATAGCTGATGATAGCAAAGTCAACTGCATGTGGCTAACAATTTATACAAAGTGTTCACAAGTATCATCAACATCCATTTAAATCTTTTTATTATTAGTGTTATCTAGTTTTATCTAGTCTTTTCCAGACACTTTCCTAGTGTCTAGAAAAAGATGGGGCCCTGCATAAAAAAGCCATGAATAGAATACATTGCAAATATTATAAATGATCAATTTGTGCACTAAAACACAAGAAAATATACTTCATCACCTGACACTGCCAGAATCTCCTTTCTTGAAATGTGAATTTTAAAGGAATGGAAATCCAATCAATAGAAGCTTTTAAACAAATTAACAGAATCTTTTAAACAAATTAACAAATGTCAAGTGCAAATAAACAAGTATTCATGAAAATACACATATGAGTGCAAGAGAATGTAAAATCAGAAAATTGATATTTTCCTTTTTTTCATTATCTAACTGGAATTTTGAAAACATGGCTTGACTAACAAGAATAAGTATGGTACTGAGGATGGAAATCTGGGGTTTGGAATGGTTAAAGACAGGGAAATTAAATTTCAAAGTATCATATGCTACTGAGATGAACATTTACATTTCACACAGACTGAAGACAATTTTAGGACTGTTTTACTTTTTGAAAACGTATCCTATAATAAAGCATATAGCAACAGAGTATAAAAGTTTTCAGCAATTAGGTACTCACAGTAAAAATGGATTTTATAATTTCAGACATTTATACTTTTCATTCTAATTATCGAATAGGCTTTCTCAATAACCTTAAAGGTTTTTAGGAAATCATGAAGTTTCAAAAATTCCATAGGAGGTGTATATCCTGTTCTAGGAAGAGATACTCAAGAAAAATCAGTCTCTCTAGGGCTATACATACAACCTGAATTTTCTGCTATTTTTACGTTGTTATATTGAGTTACATTTAATATAACCCTATCTTTTGAGAAATAATATTACTTTAAAGTTATTTCTATACAAAAGTATTCTTATGACTTAAAAATTGACTTAATATACAAACACAGTAAACAGGGGAGAATACATATAGTGTAAAACATTTTCCATTTTGTTTCTATTGTATTGTATTCAACTTCAAATTTGAAAAATACATACTTAATACAACTGCAAATTATTTCATGTGGCTACAGTCCACCATTCTCATGCAGGAATCCTTTTGTCTTATAAAAACTTTGTATTTCAGAAATAACAAAAAAAACTTAAGTGTACTATGTACAGATTGCTAGTAACTAATTTTTCTAATCTGTATTATTTGATTAACTTTCTTTAGCTAGTTACTAACCTCTAATTGGTAGGCTTTACAAACTCATGGAATTCAACTTACACATAAATATTTCATTGTATGTCTAATATAGTTTTCTATTCCAGTATATTAGAATGCAAAAATTCCCCAAAGCAAATGATCACACACCCATCAAGACATCTTTCTTCTATGGTATCAGTTAAGCAAGAAGGTCTGGGAGCAATGGAATCAATGAAACTTGGCCTACTGTGGATCTGCATTTTAAAGTTAGTTTCCAGATGGATTCATTAATGTTTAATTAAGGGTTGAGTTCATGATACAGCCTTTCTCTCCCTGGAAAGTTAATAGGGTCACTCTTGTCCATTTAGCCACATATTTTTATGGAGATTTTAGGAGCTTAATATCTTAGGATCTCTAACTCTGTCACATTTGGTCAAAATTGGCCAATGCTTTAAAAATTATTGGCAGGGGAACAATCAACAGGCAGTGTGATCACATAAGCCTTGTTTCCTTTACCTCTTCTCTAAATTAGAAAATGTCACATTTTTAACATGGGATTTGGCTACGGAATTTTTTTTAGATGGTTTAAATACTGGTATAGACATCTTAAATCCTTTCAAAACAATCTTCAGAACACTTGCTGCCATGAGGTCTTAATCATGCTTCCCTGAAACAGTCCTTACAAGTTTATTTTCCTTTGCAGTGGTACAAAAATTGTTTTTAAGAAACCCACATCCAATGATGAAAATGTACAAATGTTTCTATCATACAAAGAGTCTCTGTGCAGTCTTAGAAAGCTGTTAAACAAGTTTCGCCACAACTAATCAGGAATATTAGTTACCAACCTGTATCTTAGGGACTGGGCAAGGACTAATTAACATTTACCATACAGAACTTGTTAAACATTATAAAAGATTCAGTACTTTTAATGTTACCAAACCATAACAAATTGTAGACATTTGTACACCCACACAGGCAAACAACACCATCAGAGCACACTCAAGCAACACATTCAAGAAAGTGTTTATTATCATAGGTAATAAAAAACCTAGGATATTATGTTTTCTTTTAAAAGTGATAATACTGTCTATAAATGTGCCAGAAAAAAGTGTTGGAGGTCATTTTACCACAACATTAGGACTATGTAGAAAAAAATATTATATTATTTCCATAAAGTCCTATATTTCTTAAAATGTATGTTTCTTAGTATGATGCTTCCATTGTATTCTATGAGAGCACATTTTTAAATTAAAGGTATTTTTTCAGTTAGCTTTCACACAAAAAGGTAATTGTTTCAGTAAAATTAGGGCTAACATAGTCTTAATTTCCTGTGTTCTGGAGTTATTAATTACAAAGCATGAATTAACATTACATTTTTCAATATGTTCCAGTTAAATTATTTGAAACTGCATGCTGTTAAAATGCAATCAAGCCATTAATCCCTCATTCTCCCACACTTGGTGTTCCAGAGAATAAATATTTTTAAAGCCTATTAGTACTTAAGCACTATAGAAATATATTCTAATTTTAATTTATTTTCAATAAACTTTTATAACGCTGTCTAATTCCAAGAATAATCTTTGAGATGACTAAATGTATCTAAATAGTTTATGGAACTGAAAAATTAGTTCTAATCCTTTCAAACAGAACAAGGTTAAATCTAACTGTTTGGAAAAACTAACTATCCAGATTATCTGTAGATACAATTTTCTGTTGTAAGCAAAAGTAAAAACTTTAAGGATTGGCATATTTTTACACCAAGGCAATACTTTTAAATAGTGAAATGATTATTAAAACCAGTAAGAAGCAGGAGGTCTTCTCAAAAACATAAGAAGGATACTAAAAAAAAAAAGTTAATTCGATGGGAAGCCAACAGCTAATCTGATGGGTAAAGAATGAATAATTATACAAATATAAACAAACTAGTTTCAGAAAAGCTTGTGATATTTGTGGCCTGAAAACTTTTAGGAAAGAAAAGCCATAGCATTGCCTCCTCCTGTGGAATGATAACAACGATTTATGAAGCTAAAGTCATTTCTGCTGATTGAGCTCAGTCAGGATTGGTTTCACATGATCAGCTAAAGTACAGCAACGTGTGATGTGTAGTGGCCCCACATGTTTGAACACACTAAGACATGCTCTTCTAGGTGATCCAAAGGATGGGGGTGGGGGGTTAAAAGCCGCTGCTTTGTTTTCCATGCATTTCCCCCTCATTAGGATACACTCCTCCTGCAAAGTAAGCCACTTCTGGTGGTCGGGAGCAAAGTTGCATTGTAAATGCACAGCAGGATAGTGGCAAAGCTGAGATTAATTCTCCATAGATTTATATAGACCTTTCTCACTGCTGATTGCTTGTACTGTTTCAAAGGTGCGCATGTTGCCTTTTTTTTATTGCTGGTTACTGACTTTATTCCAGCATATGGTGGTTGGCGCCATGACACAAAGTGAACATTTTATACTAGAATTAAAGTGGATATTTGACAGTTTCTGTCAGAAAGTTCAGAGCAAAGAATTTGTGAGACAAGATTTATTGCATATTTTATATGGGACACATCTGTTTCTTTGCTACGTTTTTGCTTAAATAAAAAAGCAATGAAGGTTCTTTAAGAAACAAAGACTGTCAATAAAAAGTATGAACAGAAAAACTACATTATTGAGAACGAATTTAATCATTCTGACCTTCTAAAAATGTGCTGCTTGGAAGTATGACAGTCACCTTCCCCTTTTTGTTCAGCCATATAGACAGGGTGGGGAGGAGAATTTCCAGCCCAAACTAATTCTCAGATACACAGCTACCCATATTTAAGAGTAAATCAAATAAAAATTAAAATAAAATTAAATATAAGTATTGATATCAGATATTCACACTTAAAAGTAAGGTGAAATATTAAGGTAGATTTTGCCTATTTTTTTTTTAGCATCCATAACTGCATTTTAATGATGTAAAATGTGCCAAATGAACACTCCTTGCTTCAAAAATTTCTTATAAAAACTACAGATCACGTATAACAAGGTATACAGCAAAGTTCTTCATATTAATCTGTTAAGATCACTGAACCTGATATAGTTTGGCCTCTAAAGTTTGATGTTTTAGTCTTCATGATATCTGAATCAAAACTCAATTTGGAGAACACCTAGTAGGATCTTGTTTAAGAAAAAAAAATATATACCTTATACAGGAGAGAAAAACTCTTTTCATTAAAATTTGGAATTTTAAACCAACAACCTTCCTGTTTATAAACATTCATATTTAGTATCAAACTCTTGAGATTCAGCTTGAGAAATATGAAACTTAAATAAGTAGAATTAAACAAGAAGAGTAAGTACAAAATAAAGAAATGATACTGCTCAAAAATCACATATATCTTTATGAAAAAGCATGCGTGTCTTACTTAATGACTACTTAAAGAACACAACAATAGACAACCACCTCTCTTGGACTATGTACATTCTACACAAATAGTTATGATAGACTGTCCAAAAAAAAAAAAAACAAACATAACATAGGCTCAATAATTTCCCAAACAAAAATGTAGACATTTCCTTGACAAAATCACAAATATTTGTCAAGTGATTTCATACTACCAATGCATTTAATTCTTGTTTTTAACTAAAAGTTCTTCTACAACTTAGATTTATGCAGGAAAATTTATCTAGCTACTAGTTTGAAAAGCCTGTAATTTGAAACAAAATCTAAAAAAAACACATCAATATCATTTGTATCTAAATTAATTCTGCTGTATTAACCCAGTCATAATGAGCTTACTTCCTCTTTATTTTTTTTCTCCATTAGAACAAGAAAGTCTTGAATGGACTTAAAAAATCATATGCAGAGTAAAAGTGATAATACACTTTGGAATTTGATGCATGTGCATCTACAATGGCAGAATATTCCTTACATCAAATACTTAATAGGACAACTTATTTTACAACATTTTTGGAAATGTTGTAAAATGTTTGTAAAGATTTTTTTTAAATTTGAAATGAAATTTTAAATCTTGAGACAATTTACTTAATTCACATCAAAACCAAACCAATATCAAATTACATTAAAATGAAAAATGACTGGCATTTAAAAGGCAGGAAAGTCAAAGTTCCCCAACCATTATTTCAAACAGGAATGTAGAGTCAGTTTTCCTAATTAAGCTTGGGGATTCTCTGTCCTAGGAACTGCCAACTGCATGTAAGGAAAGAATCCTTGATGTGGAAAGCTTAAATAATCTTAAACATAAATATGCCTTATCCAACTCCCATTCAACTCCAAGCCAATGCTGGGTCAGGCCCTTTGTGCAAAACTCAAGGTAAGGAAACACATTATAAACATTTACTGATTAACTGTACCGATAACTCTATAGATAATCAAACCAAATAAATTCTATAGAGTAGTTTTCCCTTTAGCATTATATTCTTTAATCTTTAAACTTTTCTGCTTGGCCACAGAAGCTGCAGTGTTGTGTCTAGTCAGGTATCCCTGCCTGTCCCAGGGCACTAGGACCCTCTCTGGTATCACGTTCCGTTCCTGAAATGGCAACGCTTTGTGCAGGGAATTTTCAGACTGCAAGGCCTTCTCAAGATGGAAGACTTTGTACACGCACTTTGTACAAACAGTTATATCCTAAACTATGCTATCCAGGAGCTGAAAATAAGTTCTTTAAGAAATATTTTTTAGACACTTTCAAAATAGCTGTCTTGGGACAAAGTTTAGATAGCTGAAAAATCCCAATGCTAAAAAGTTTGAATTGATTTACATGCCATGAAAGAAGTACTGTTCCAATCAATTCAATACAAACATCTCTTAAGAGAAACAAAACTACTGATTTCTCCACCTCTGTCAAGGTGGTCAAAAGGCAGCACTGTAAGGGCTCTTTGCAGGATGAAGGTACATTTTTAAATATATTGCCCTGCCTTCTGAAGTATTTAGGCACAAAGATATCACAGAAGAAGTTGCAGGTTGAATGATGACCTAAAATCAGACTTTTCTTATGTTTAGCGGAAATCTGTCTTTTATCATAACTGTAATCTTACAACACTCTATCATCCACATGTTTTTACTCTGTCATTCTACAATTTTAAGAGCTTAGCAGTAACCTGGTGCTTTGTCTTTTAACTAGCTTCAAATTTCTAATTGCCCTATGAACATTGAGACTTTTTTTTTTTTTTTTTTTTGTTCTTAAAACAAACGGTCCTGCCACACTGCGTTCAACAATTTTGGGTGTCAAATTTATTTACCTTTTTTTCTTAGAAAGAAGGTTCCTTCTGATGGCTATTTCTTGTCTGGCCTACAGATTTTACCCACTATCATTGCTTAAAAAAGGAAAACACAGTTTACACCGTAACAGAACCTAATCCAGAGAGCTCCAATTCCCTGCTGAAATTTCCAGCATCTAGTATTTTTATCAATCATACTCAAAACATTTAAACAGGATATTCATGTGTTTGCACAGGTACAAAACATAATTGAGAAAAATGATCAATATACCAAAATTACGAAAGTCTACAGAGAAATTCTACATAAATGCATATCAGATTAAGCATGTTATCGTCATAATCAGTTTGCATTATGGTAGCAGTGAAGGGTATTTCCAGGCTTAATCCAAAGCCTATAGTGTGAAGTTACAGAGTACATGGGACAAACATAGCGTGAGAGTAAGCAGTGTGATGGCAGGTATTATAGTCTGAAAGCAAGTGTGTTTGGGCCTTTCATTATTTATTAAGTGCATTAATCTCTTCTATCCAATCATTTCCAACTCTCAACTCTGCTCTTTCCTTGCAGTAGAATCTTCCATATATGTAAGCACTTGCTGATAGGATATATAATCTAAAGTCATGAATAAGTGAGCATCCTGTTCTTGCCAAGGAAAGCTCTGACAGGGATTTAAATTCTAATAGTTCACTGACTTTGAATATCAGCACAAACAGGGTAAAACAAGGATGCCAACAGCAGAGCAAATCCAGATAAACTGCATGCTAGTGGACTTGGCTGCAGTACAGAGAATGACGACACAAGAAGATAAGTAAATAAATAGGAAATCATGCATGAAATTCATAAGAATACAGTAAAGAAGTAGCAAGCAGCTGGACTAAAAGAATAGCCTAATAGGATCCCTGTGAAAAACCAACATATATAACCTATATATTACGGTTCTGCTTACCTATAAGACTATGATGTATACACTGGAAGAAACATAGTGGAATTGAGCAGAAAATAAAGGTTTGATGAGAATTTAAAGAAAATGTTAGACTCCAGACAGCGCATAGAGGTTATACTAAAGGTATCAGTAATTCTAGGTATAGATTTCATAACTATCATATACATCATATTTCTTTGTATTAAATCAAGGGTATCAACACTAACATTCATTATGTCACTCAGTTGCTATTAATAGGAAATCCTTCTCTATCATGAAATGCCAGTGACTTTGCAGCAGCCATGGTAATTCAGCACAACACAATCAATTTAAAAGAAGCTGGAAGGAACTGTTGTCTTTGAGATTCTTTCCTTGTCTTCTAAGAGGGTGATATCGCATTTTTAACTACAAGTCCTTCTAAACTACGTTCATATTACACATTCTAATGGAGCATAACACTCCAGTTTCTATTGTAAGTCATGATATAGTGGAACTGATTATAGCAATTTGCTGTATATCTGTCTCAAAAATAATCAACTGAAAAGTCATAGTGTTAATTAACATCAATTTTTAGGACTTTGATGCTGGTAATTCTTCTGGTACTGTAGGAGGAAACATTAATTTCAGAGCAAATTCTTGTTCTTTGAATCAGCTCACTGTCAATATTGCATTAGTTAGAGGCATATGGATGCAATCACATTCCAAGACCCCTTATTTGGTGTCTTATGGACTGAGGCTATTGTCTAACTATACAGTCTCAGAGTACAACAGCAATAAGGTTCTGTGCTTTGCAGACTCATGCCAATTTATGTAAATCACTCTTTCATCTGTTTAAATACAACGACCTTAGAGTGATGAAAACAGTTATGACTGTCACAAACAGTTTGAAAGATTAAAGTAATTCTGCTGCTGGCATATAAAACAGTGTTCCAGATCTAAACACAAACTTTGCCTGGTCTGTAATGTCATTGCTGGGAAGGATAAAAAGTTTTAAGCAAACATTATCACCACAAGGAAGTATGACATATTTTTCATGTTTGACACTGGACATAAATATCCTCCCACACTGTTTAATGTGAGAACTGCATATGTGTGGCAGAGATAATAAAACATCTCAGTGAAAACAAATGAAGGGAAAAAAAAGAGCTATGATAAGTAGAACAGAAAATAAAGCTTTGAAGTTAAAAGTCTTCATATTTGTACAGCTTATTCACAAAAGGAAGAATCAGTATTTGATATGCAAGAGAGTCTGATGTCCTGTAGAACTGGCTATCTTTACAGAGACATGTTTTCTGGTTGACAGAAGCAGCTTCATAATTGCAGGTAACAGAAAACCAGGGCAACTGTGAGATCCTTGTAAGCGCTATTGCTCTTCTGCTGTTGTTTACACACCATAGCTTAAAAGGCAGCTGTTACTGAAATTCAGTGCTCTTAAAAATTCCTGATTTTCTTACTTCATATATTCAGCATTAAAACATTCAAGAGCTTTACAAATGAAACAGAACACAAGCGCCATAATCCGATATGTAGTTTAAGGCAGAGGATTACAACATTAGTGGGAACGCAAGTATGTGACTTAGTTTGATACACAGTTTTAGAATATCTTTCTTTCTTTCTGTTAATATTCTTCTTGGGGAGAAAAGCTATATTTTTATTGCAGAGAAGCAAAATTTTTAAATATTTCTTAGGGGCTTCTGATATTTTGTGAAGTCATTACAGGCAAGCTCTACCAAACTGTTATGAATAAATACTTAAAGCATAATCTCTATATCTGTTTTAAAAACAACTATATAATGTTGTCTGACTATTAAAGGAAATAAGTGCCAATGTAGATTTCTTCCTAGTCTTTGATTGTATTAAAATTTATAAAGGTATGTCCTGTTGACAGTAAGAGAGAAATACTATTGTATTGTGAAAATGGTACTGGTAATAGTGTCTGGAAGTATTCTTGACTTCTGATTCACTACTACTAAATGATGCTAGCATCCTGCTTTATACTTCATAGACTGCTTTGATTGAAAAGCAGTAGGGTTTTGAGTGGACAGACTTTTTTTTCTTTTTTTTTTTTTGTAATATAAGAAATTATACTGTCATCCTCCTACACTCAAAATATGTATGAGGCAATAAACTAAGAAGGGAAGGCTGTTTTCCCTGGTTTAATACAACAGGTGCTACTAGATGAAGAGAATAAATCACCATGTATGAGCACCTATAGCACAAGAACAACATTTATGATGGAATATTTATTTATCCAGGAACAAGCAGTAAATAATCAACATGAAACTGAAAGCCTGCTGCTTGAAACATACTGAACATACAGTAGAGTTCAAGAAAAGTTAGTGGCATAAATTTCTTATAGGAAAGCTATTATAAGATGTTATTTTATGTATTGTTGAGAAAGAAAATGGAAACAAGTTGGGTGAAAATAAATTTAAGATTCTAACAAGTAATGTGATAATAAAATTATGTGGGTAGGGATATTAGGAATAAAAACCAACAATTTCTTTTACTATTGGATTAATCTCAACACATCTACTCTATTTGACAGATTCCCTCCCTCTCCATCTTGCTTGTTACCTTGGACACTTCAATGCGTCATGTGCCTTTCCCAAGTAGTTTTGCTTTCCACTATTAATGATTTAAAAAAACTATTGTCTCTTGACATCAGACTACTTGCTTCCCAGACTCTGCTGTAAACTAAAGGAATTCCATTAATAGCAAAGTCTTCATCATCAAGATGCTTTATTCTTAAAGAAACGAAGACAGGCAGCTATGCTCTTCCTATGCTAACTGCTATGAAGCCTAAAGACTTTTGATTTGCACATTCCAGTATATGAGGGAGGAAACTGAGCCCAGATTAAAGTTTTTACATACTTTCTGACCTGGAACCAATGAAGGGGAATTTGGAAAGATTTTGCAAGTTCCTGCATGAATCTGTGTTATGCATTTCCACATTTATTAAAAGGGACGAACAATATGGAATAGTCAAGCAGCAAAATAAGAAATAAATTTGATTAAGGTTAGTCGCTTACTTCTGTATGTCATTTATTTTCTGATTTGTATTATTCATGAGACAATGCACAAGGAGAATAAAAAATATCATGAAAAACTAACACCAATGGCTACTGGCCAGCATCCCTTCTAGTGAGCTTCATAGCTGCAGTAACCAAACTCTTTCTTTTCTCCTTTTCAGAATTTTGCATCTTTCTCATATTCATCTAACTCTTCTGGGTTTTTTTCTTGTGTGAGATAGCTTTGTATCAAAAGAGGAGTTTTCTTCTGACAAAAAAAATCATAAATTAAGGAGCATCCCAAACCAACCATTAATTTCATTATTTCAAAATTCTTTTTGCATATCAGGGCAATTTAAATGGAAAACATTATGAATGTATTTCTGAAAAAAACCCATACTGTAATTACATAGGAAATACAGCAAGTGTATATTAATTTATAGCAATTCTTAGGTTTCCATATTATAGTAAAACTAATATAATTTGTTGCATATAATATAATTAAATCTACTAATGATTATTTATACTTTGAGAATAATTTAAGCCCTTTTCAAAATCATGGGCATACCAAACACAGCTAATGAAGTATTAACACAGTTTACACATTATGTCTTTCATGTGGGAATCACAAAGTATTTGACAAAGATTATCTTTCACTACAAAAAATAGCAAGAATCATCATTTAACATTGTGTGTACCAGAAAACATGAAGCACTCTCTGAAAAAGAGATTAACCAAGTGTTCTAGCGTCACATGTCAAGTAGCTAAACTGGGAATAGAACCTAAAGGTTCTGGCACCTAATTCCCTGTTGAGGGCACTAGGCTATATTACATCCAGTTATACAAACCAGCACTGACATCAGCAGAAGTACAGTTTATCCCCTCTAGCATTTTAGAATGTCAGTCTCCATAACACTCTCAGTGTTTTTTGTTACAACACAGCAAGTATTAGATTTAATTGGTATTAATTGGAAATAGGAAATGTAAACAGTTCCGTTTAAGCAAATCAATATGCTTTTTTTCTTACAGCATTTCCAACTTAGCATTGACTAGAAATTATGGGAAACTGTGCATGTGAGAAAAACCTGAATATCTATGAGTTCCAGCCCTATTTTCAAGCCAGAAGTTTCAGAATAGCATCTGAGCTTTGGATACTTGCTGTGAGCTGGCAGGAAGATAACAGACAAGTTTTTCTTACATTTGCTTAAACCAGCCACAATTCTTTTTTAAACAAACAAAACTGAAAGCAGATGCTCAACGGACGCCCAGTATTATCAGTTAACTCCTAATTTCAGTGAAGCAGCTGAGTTTCCAGACACTTATCTAAACTGAACCTCTGAGCTTGACATTTGTTCAATGCCTATTCTAGTACCATAAATGAAGATGGGTTTCTGTGTTATTTTTACCTCTCTTCAGTATAAATTTTTATAGGATTTCCATACTAATGCCACAGAAAGTACCACCCACTCATTATAAAGATTCAAATAATTCAGGTAACTGAAGGATAAATCAGGTCAATAATTATAGGATCTGACAACCTACTGACAACTCATCTCAGAGAAAGGTAGATGAAGCAAATGTCAAAAGATGAGAAATTAAATTAGACAAAATTAAACGTGTGTGATTAGATAACATAAAACATAATGTTACAAAGCAAAAGGAAAACAAGAGAACATAAGAAAAAGTGGACAAGTAAGAAATCCATGTGGTTTTCCTCTTTGTAGAATACAAAAAAACCTGGAACACTAAAAAGTGTCCAATAAATTTAGTAATTTATATAAAGAACTCATTGTCCCAGGAAACTGTGCAGGAACATATCCTCTCTCTCTCTCTTTTTTTTTTTTTTTTTTTTTAAATATAAACATTATTCACAAACATAAGGATAAAATTTTCTCATACAGTGACAAAGATAAATATATTCCCATTTCCACATTGATAGGCATAAACAAGGCAAATCTTTAGAGGAATATGCTTTTCTATTTGAAATTACAATGCACAGTTACATTGTAATTTTCTCTAAAGCAGAACTAACCTTCTTCCAAGATCAACTGGGTAGTTTTATGATATTCTATTCATCAGAAATTAGGGTAGCTCAGTTTTGAAGAAGAAATCTGGTACTGTGTTGCCTTTATTTTTTGGGACTGCGGTGATATGCATTTGCTACTCCTTCTACTGGTTTTAGCTGGAGTGGAGTTAACTTTCTTCATAGCAGCTCATACAGTGCTGTGTATTGGATTTGTAATCAAAACAGTACTGATAACACACCCATGTTTTAGCTACTGCTGAACAGTGCTTGCACAGCATCGAAGCCTTCTCTGTTTCTAATCCTGACCCCCAGAAAGTAGGATGGGGGTGCACAAGAAGTTGGGAGGGGCCACATCTGGCACAGCTGGCCAAATCAACCAAAGGGATAACCCATACCATATGACATCATGCTCAGCAATAAATCTGGGGAAAGAAGGAGGAAGCGGGGGAAGTTCAGAGTTACAGTGTTTGTCATACTAGTAGCGGTTACACGAGATGGAGCCCTGCTTTCCTGGGAATGCCTGAACACCTGCCTGCTGATGGGAAGTAGTGACTGAATTCCTTATTTTGCTTTGATTGTGCACATAGCTTTTGCTTTCCCTATTAAACTGTCTTTATTTCAACTCATGAGTTTTCTCTCTTTTACCCTTCCGACCCTCTTTCCCACCCCACCGAAGGGTAGTGAGCAGGCAGCTGTGTGGTGCTTAGCTGCCTACCTGACTAACCACAACAGTCCTCAAGAGATCCAGGGTGTAATAAGAATTACAGAATCTGTGATATGATCGTGGAAGACACCATTTGGTTAGGGTCTTGGCAAGAGCTGGGCAAAAGTGAATTATGGTCCAGATCTATACCCGAGTCTATCATTTTGACTGCTCTGCTCTGATGCATTTCTGGCCAGTAGTGAGGAAAGAATATAGACAGCTCATTTCTGAGCTGCTTGAACAGGGCAATTCATTCAGTACAATGAATCAATTATTCTATATAAGATACAATTACACAGATTTGCTACAACACTTGGGCAAGCAAGATCAAGAAGCATGCTGGAGATCATAAGGGTTCTGTAGAAATATATATAGTACTACCTCAATCTTGATGTTATTGTTAAACTGCAAGTGAAAATTTGCAATTAAATAAGTTGGAAAGACAATACAACAGTCCTGCACTGACATGAATATTTCCATTATTATTTATTCTACAAGCTCTGTGGCAAGAAAATTTCAGCTTTAATACTACCCAAATACATTTGCAACTAAAAGAAAAAATGTATCAAATAAATATATGCACTGAGCTCCATGGCCTGGGAGAAGGGTGAAGAAGAATATTAGTTTATTTGACAGTACAATTTAACAGGGACTGCTACTTTTCAAACATCCTCTTTTCACTTATCAAAGTATTTAATAACGTAGCCTCAAAAAACAAAGTTATTAAAAAGACAGTAGGACAATCTTTACAGAAAGGAGTAAGCTAATTCATAAATTATTACAACAATCTGAATGATTACTAATAGTAAGGAAACCTTCTACATGGATTAGTAGATTCAGATAGTTCACTTGACTTCTCAAACAGTAAATTGTTAAACTGTTCATGATTTCTGTGAGAAATACTATCCCTTTGATAATATTTAATTCTTAACAATTCTTAATATAGTTGTCAGAAATACAGCACTTTGTTTACCCAAATAGCTTGTACTCCTACACCCTGGGTGGGGGGATCTAATCTCTTATCCGTTTTGCATAGCTCCAGAGACTCTGGTGCTGGCAGAAGCAGGTGACTGGGAAGACAGTCTGGGAAATAGTTTTTTATGTTCTTCTCAACAAGAGCAACCTGCGTTTACATTGTACCTTGGATCTCACCCCTGTTACCCCAGTAAATCACTTCCTTACACCTATTTCTGACTCACATCAGACAAAATCCTTAAATCTGAATTAGTCAGTTAAAAAGTCCACACTATTGATAAAAGATGTCATGACTTCATATATCTATATCTGTATCCATAGATCTATCTATATATACACATATATATATATATATACACACACTTTCTCTAGAAGGGTATTTTTCATACTAGTCTTTTATAAACTTGAAGCTTTATATTCCCTCTGATAAATCTGGTCTATGATTAATATCTTTTTCATTTTGCCTACAAATACTGATAAGAACAAAGCAGAAAATAAGCAACTGGAAATGGGTGATATCAAGGGAACAATTATTTTTGACAAGTGATGCCCGAGATCTGTGTAACCATTATTAACAGGTATTAGACACATTAGGAACATAATCCATAGCAGATAATAAGAATTTTCAGAGGTAACAGACATTTAATACAGCTTACATTATGCATAACTTTGTAAAACAGTATGCTATTTGTCAATAATTTTGTTTTCAAATGTGGTTACCTTTCTGGAAGAATTCCTCTAATTTCCCCTTGAAGGGCTGGAGATGCTCTTCAGAAGACTCTCTGCAAACTAACTTCATCTGCTTCTCAGAGGCTACAAAGAGAAGTTGAGAGACATTTGTGTCAGAACTTGTCCACCAGAAGTAGATGTCAATGCTGTAGAAGCCTACATCTAAATTAGTCACCTAGATTTACTTTAGAGGAAATGAAAATAAATAAGCACTACGGAATCTAGCAATTACATTAAAACAAAAAATACCAATACTAGACTATCATACCAAATAGACAATTCTATTAATGAGTGAAATTTGTCTTTAATAATGACTTTGTCCTAAAATTGCAGCTGAGACTTGCCACTAACACAGCCTGCCTCACACACAAGTTCTAGATGGTATTTAAAGCTCTAAACTTAGTTTCTGTGATGAGTGAAGGATGCCTTGTATCTGGAATAATTTTAATCAATCAATGCCAGGCATCCTATACTCAACCATTTTTCCTAACACAGATGCAGGAATTAAGCTTTACTTAAGCATTCAAATCCCAGGCCATGATATGAAACAGTAGAGGTCCGTAGGAAAGTTAACTTACATATAACTGCAATTAAGATTTGATCCCATGACAATTTATAAAAAATTCCAAGTTATTCACCAATGAGTTTAAACATTCCTATAATTTCTAGTAAACTTTGTAGATTACAACGTTGCACATTAAAGGTGAAATGAGACTGTTAGAAATCAAAATGCAATTGCCTTCCATTTAGCAACTGAGTTTATGAACTACTATAGGATCTTTGTTTTCTACAACTCCTAATTCCCAAGAAGTTAAATTTAGATGGAAATTTATTTTGGAGTTAAACCCAAGAGTTACAGTTTGGCTGCATGAAACATATTCACACCATATTACTAGTACCTTTATATAATTCATGTTATTGCAGCAAAAATTAATACAGAACTGTGGAAACAGAGGTTGAGAATTGGTAATTAAAATGTCATGTTAATGTAAGTTTGCAGTGCAGTGAAAAAAGTGAACAAAAGGTTGAAAACAGATGCATACATTTTGTTGTACAACTAGTAGTGTGCCTATAATACTCTTGGACCACCAGGACTTACTAAAAAGAGGTTTTCAACTGAGATCAGAAATACATTTGGACAGTTATTGTTACAGAAAAATGCTGAAAAGATACCTGTTCCCACCTAAGTGTGTATTTTAATTTAGCCATCCCTCCACAACTCATGAGGGTTGTGGACCATGACATTATTGGGGAGCTTCACCTCCTTATGTAAAATGGCCTGGGCTACAGTCGAAGTTTCTCTTTAATCTCTAGTCTTGCAACCAGTAGCATAAGGCAGACCGTTAAAACTATTCAGAGTAAAGTTAATGGACATTTGTTTGTATGCCAGATAGTAGGCAGAATGGAGCATTAATTGAAATAACAGATTGGGAAAGAAAGTCTTTTATTAGTTGCTTAGTTATGTGTCTTTAATAAATTAAATGAAGCAAAACAAATCAGAAATCAGGGACGTTTATATGACTTTTAAAGATTATTTTCTTATGTTACATGCCTCTTACCATTAAAAATTTGAACTTTCCATGACTGTTATCATATAGTGAATGAAAATTATGTATAGTTAACATTTATGTTTGCAGAATTAGAAGGAGATTTGTACAGCTATTCAAGGAAATTACAACACTTTACTCTGGAAGAAGGTGGACACATTAGAATTGTGCAGGGGAAAAAAACTAGCAAAATAACAGAGACAGTATTGTCAAGTTTCTGACCGGAACAAAGGAGCAGCTGCATGTTTGTGTTTTTATTTTGTGTTTAAAAAATCAGCAGAAAATTGTATAAGACAATATTAAGAAATTATTTTAGACAAATATAAAATGACAAAAAAGTAAAGGTATTAGTACATGCATTATTGTCAGGCACTTGGTATACAGTGACTATAGAATGCATGTAATTATTACTGTCATGTAAGGCTGCAATGGTTGCAAGCCACTAATTATTTTATAATAATCTCATATAAATAAATTTGTATAAATCAATACAGAAGTAACTTCGCTGAATATATATTATAATAATAAGCTTGTAGCTACAGTAGTATCTGAACATACTCTACCATACTCTAGAAAGATGTTTTCCCAAACATATAGTGTTGCTAATGCATTGGAGTATTGAAAGCTTCCTAGATGTTTCCTATACGCTTTAATAACACAAGATTTAGAGAGGTTACTCAGATATGTCCCATGTAAATATTTAAATGACCAAGACTAGGATGAATTGTTTCTAAATTTAAAAGTAAGCACATATAAAACCCTTTCAATTTTTTTTTTCTAATAAAGACGATGAACATTAACCTTAATCAGATGTAAAAAGCTACAGGAAAATATGGACAAAAAGAAGGACCATCATATAGAGAAAAAGCTGATTTCGGCAGTGAATTCTTAAGAAGAATCCTAACATCCTTAACAAAATGATCAACATTTGACATGAGGGGAGAGGAAGAGTAAGAAGAAAAGCACAGAAGAGAAGAGCAAATGAGACAGATGACATAGAATAATTGAATCGGGGTTCTGATTAAAACTCCAAAGGTTTTAGATGAGATGAAACAAGGACCTGTTGGAGCGGGTCCAGAGGAGGGCCATGAAAATGATCAAAGGCCTGGAACACCTCCCCTGTGAGGAGAGGCTGAGAGAGTTGGGGTTGTTCAGCTTGGAGAAGAGAAGACTCTGAGGAGACCTGATTGCGGCCTTTCAATACTTAAAGGGGGCTTATAAGAAGGATGGGGATAAACTTTTTAACAGGGCCTGTAGCAACAGAACAAGGGGTAACGGTTTTAAACTAAAAGAGGAGAGGTTTAGACTACATATAGGGAAGAAATATTTTACGCTTACAGTGGTGAAACACTGAACAGGTTGCTCAGAGAGGTGGTAGATGTCCTGTCCTTGGAAACATTCAAGGTCAGGTTGGACGGGGCTCTGGGCAACCTGATCTAGTGGAAGATGTCCCTGCTTACTGCAGGGGGGTTGGACTAGATGACCTCCATGGTCCCTTCGAACTCAAACTATTCTATGGTTCTACGATTCTATGAAGTGAGATGAGATACCAGTTTGCATTGCTTAAGTCATCTTGAAACAACAAAACTGAAAGAGACAAAGGAAGTCAAGTAAATGCTGTCAGACTCTAAGAATTTATATTATTGGAAAGCATTAAAAAGACACATTTGGACGATTCTTTTGATGATATATATCTAGATGATATCTATCTAAACCTAAAATCTATCCATTTACTTCCTGAAGTTCTTTCAGATAACTGACAAAACAGACTGAAAGGCTCTGAAAAAGTTTTAGCTTTGAGCTAAAGGAATCAAGGACAAGGGTGATAAAGTGAAAATCTGTTAATCACAAAAGCAATGTATTTGCTGTATTGCTGCTTAATCCTCATTTAATCAACTCTGAATTTAGGTTATACTTCACTCAATAACCTGTACTTTTGGTCTACAAACAAACAAACAAGTGTCTGGGCAACTGAAGGTTTTGTTTAAAGACAACTGCACTGAAATACTTGGATAAAACTTGAATTTTTTTACTTGCTAACATTAAAAATAAGACACATTGCATAGGTATGTTGTCACTGCTTGAAGGCAGTCATGGAACTCCAGCTGGAACTGCAGTCTCAAAAATTTTGTATTCCTGTTGAAATCTCTCCAATCTCAGTCTTCCCTTACATACTGAAATGTCCTATACAGGATAATGATTCCTTGTCCAGTACCTATAAGAAAATAATGGCTAGGACCACCAACCAGATGTATCTTTAGGCTGAAGAACTTTGAAACATCATCAGATTTGCCTGGGGATAGGTAAGGCAAAGAATGGTGGAAGTGTGTTCAAAGGAATCACAAATCAGACACAAATAGACACACCTGTAAGAGGAAAAATATTTTTATGACAGGGCTAAATCAAAGGTTTCTGTCTTTGTAAACCCAGATTTGTAATATCGGTGAAAGGCTACCATACAACTCTGTGACCTGCTTCAGTTCTACACAACATAATACAAAGGTTTCTGGTAACTAACATTCATTGAATTTCCTCTTATATAAGTTCCTTTTAAAAAAAAAAAATTACCAAGTCACGCCGAACATTATATAAAAAAACTAAAACTGAAAAGTCCTGTTCCATCAGTTGCTCTGATTTTCTTTGCTAAAAATGCTATAACACATGAGGGACCACTACATGATTTTTTAATGTTTTATTCTCATATTTACTACAATACAAACCTTTTATTTTTTAAAAGAAATTTATTTTATCAAGGTTTTTACAAGAATGATTCTGAGGTAAAGGACCCTATTATACATTCCTTCTTTGAAACAAATTCTGAAAAGCTGCTTTCTGAAAAAAATCCTTTTTGAAATTTTGAGGAATCTAAAGAATTCTGAGGAATCAGACAGCTAGCACAGCACATGAACACTTCTCCTCTCACCATTATATTGAAAATGATTTCAAAATAATCATTTGAAAAAATAAACAACCTGTTTCAGCATTAGAGTTCAAACAGATGCAAATTCTCCAGTACTGTAATAAACTTTTGGTTCCTTTTCTTGGTATGCATTGTATGTTAGTGAAATTAAATGTAATATGCTACTCTGAAAATTGCTTATTTCTAAATGAACTATTGCAAAAAAAGAAAATATGAGTGTGCAATAGTATTTGAAAGCCCTTACAAATTGTTGGATGTACATCGTGCTTCACCCACGACAAATCTTGGCCACAGAAATGGAAACCATTAGCAAAACATTAAAACAAAGTTGGAAACTGCTGATTATCAGTTTGCCACTGTCTTCAGATTTAATGCAGTACTTGGCTCAAAAAGTTCTTTAAAAATCCCCAATATAAGTGAAAATATTTACAAAATAGAATGTCTCTCACTTAATGCCTATTGGGCAATAGTCTTTTAAAACTCCACAGACACTTGTAAATCTGTCAAAAGAATCACTGCCCATAAACAAACTTTCATGTAAAGAGCATTTCAGTGTCAATCACACAGGATTTGGAATTTTTTAAGCACCATTTGAAAAGTAAACTCAAAGCCAGAAATAGTTTAATGTTGATAACTGTAAATTACTAACTATTTACTTGCCAGAACCCACCAGTAGCATTTACAGGAATCATCCTGACAGTGAAACCAAGTATCAACACCGTGAATTCCTATAAACCTGTCACTGACACTATCCCCCATGAGTTACATCCCTGTGAAAGCTGCTAAAAATGCATCCTCCTCTTGTCTGTTTATAGCCTGGCAGGTTATACTGCCGAGCTCGCTATTCTATTTTCTTGCTATAATGCAGGCTTATCTTTGACAGAGATGGTTACTATTTGATAATTCCTTTTCAGAACCCATACTTTTCTGTTTAAAAGGGAATTTGAAACCATACCGCAAATGAATTCTATGTATCACTAAATAACCCAGATTTTGGTATGAGAGCATTCAGGATTTTTTACAGTACAGGAGCCTGTTACACTACTTGGGCCTATATACCCAAATAAGGATCTAAGAAACTTCAGATAAAAATGCATAAATTTAAATTATTCAGCAAGTCCTATATAACCTCCTCATGATTAACTTTCTAAGTTAAACAAAAAGTAACAGGAGATGCACGTTTCCCCGTTGCACGCTGTTGCAGGATTCAGTTATATTCTCCTGGTATTACATGCAACTTAGGTACATATTTACTGCAGGTACGCACATAAGAATGTTATCTTTGATATAATCCATTATACCTCTGCCATCTACAACTCTTGTGCTTATTTATAGCCTTGCAAGTAAATGTCTCTTTTCAGATAGAATTTTAAATAAAAGTGGAAAAGAAGGGAAGAGATGCGTCTTGATTCCTTCGCAGTACAATATAAGTATTTTGACAACTTCTAACTGCAAGCAGTTATGCTGCTACTGACCCAGAAAAGTTTCAGAGACAGTATTTTATCTTCATTTTTTGGACTCACCTTGTTAATCATTACATATCTCAACGACGGCAACACACAAAAGTTCAAGCACTGACACCCTAGCCAGAGCTGGGTTGGTTAGTAGAGAAATCTTTGAACCAAATAGAGAGGGAAACGCCACAAAGTGGGGTGTGAGGTTTTCTGAGACAAAAATATCAGAGAAAAATGTAGAAGAGAATCAAATTGTGGTGGTACTCTATTCTAAGGCCTCACTTTTGTTGTCTTAAATAAAGGACAAAAATTTAATGAAAAAAGTTAGCACACATAAAACTAAATATACAATTCTAACCTATTAATCGCTTGCATAGTCACTGTTCTGTGAAGTCATTTTCAGCTAATTTAGAAGAAGAAATGTGCTTCTCTGAACAATTATTTTCTTCACTCATTAACAATTCAGTTTACCTAAAAAGCCACTTCAGAGAACAGAAGCTAATAAGTAAAACTTTAAACAGTTCAATCTTTGTTTGAAACCCCTTTTCCTCGTGACACACAGAAACAAGTATGTGTTTAGGTGCTCAAGCTCCCACACATACATGAGACAGAAAAACATTTCAGTGGTAAGTCCTAACCTGTGGAAAGTGAAATAATTGAACTAGTGGCATACAAAACAACCTGTGAAGTTCACCTGTTCTAATGGAGTTTTAATGGAACCCAAGAGTCAGACACCTTGACAATTCCCACAAGTTTGAATGGATATTTAAGATCTGTGAAGGTTTTTTGTTTGTTTCTTTTATGCCTAACAACATTTTGAATTTTTACAGTATGTGACGGCATGCAGAGGGACTATCAGGCCTGCATTACTTTCAAGTAACCTAAAATAAAAAATTTCCTGGCTCCCCGTTTTGTCAAAGTGTATCAAGATTTTATATAAAACATTTAAAAAACTTTCTGTTAAGACCGTTTCCTAAGAATACATTTAATAAAATGAATGAAGATTGCTAGTAAAACTAAATATTTTTCACACCATAGCAACATATCTGAGACTCTGGTTAATGTGTTCTCTCTGAAATGGTAGTTTACATTCAGCGTGCCCTTCAGCAGAGAAGCATACTGCAAGGGATGGAACAGAACATATAAATGAACATAAAGACTAAAACCTCATAATTTTCCAGTCAAGTATTTGTAAAATTCCTTAAGTGATTCCAGCACACATTTTTAGTAAAAAGTTTTAGTTTAGTGTCAAGATCCAAACATACAGACCTCCACACATCATTAAGATCTGTCAGGAGTGTAGAAATGCATGCTAGCAGAACTTGCTGAGAAATCAGAACATTTCCCTTCTCTATTAATAGTACAAAAAAAGAACATTTTGAAACTGAAGAGTCTTGTCTGGTTAATTTAGAGGAAGACAAGATTTTTAAGAAGCAATAATAATATTTTTAATCAGATGAACTAAGATTTTTACAGTGCTAGAAAAAAAAACCTTTCAAACACACAAACACATTACTACTTAGCATATTGAACAAGGGATCAGATAGAAGAGTATTGATGTGCTCAAAGTCCTGAAACAGTATGTTTATGACCTGAAATTGTAGAGGCAGAAGTGAGCTGTTTCCCTCTGTACTGCTGGATGTTTGATTTTCTGTGCAAGACAGATCATAAAGTTCCACCTAATTAATTCTTCTACCAGGTTTATGGTTTTGGTTCAGCCAGAGCATCCTGCTTAGATTTAAAATAATGTAAATTCATAAACTACCTCCAATATTAGCAGGAACACTTCTCTAAGTGCTAATGAGCCTCACTACTACTAATTTGTATCTCACTGTCTGAAATAATATACTTTCAATCTTTGATCACTGGCAGTAAACACATAAGCAACTGCCTGAATTCTAGCAGGAATCTGCCTTTTCTTTTAACTGCATACTCCCTCAGAGAGGAAGAACTGATGAGAGCCATAAATATGAAGTCCCATCACTAGTATTACACACTTTCTAAACTACAGCATTCATTATCCATTATACACATTGATAGGGACAATATTCTTCCTGTTCCCAGATGCACACTACCTGCTCCCAGATGTACACTACGTAGTTACATAACTAATGCTTAACATACACACACATATTATTCATTTATTTATTTATTTATATAAAAGACACACAGAAAGGGCACAGAAAATCATAACTGTGGTAGTTCCAAGATTTGTTTTGGAATCTTAACATTTGCAGAATGATTTTTAATGTTAAATTTATGAAGATTTTTTAGCCAAAGAAAAACTAGAAAAGAAAAAATTACCAGTATGCCACTGTTTAACCAACAGAAAGCTTTCTCCCTCGCCTTTGTGCACACATGCAGACATCTGCTTCCAAGGAATAAACTCTTCTAAAACATCGTTGCTGTGCTGCTCTATTATATTTCTGAATCTTATTAAAACCATTCCATACTATTCTCTATTATCATAAAATAGAAAATCTAATGGAATTTTAAGAAATTATCCACTTAGGAAAATTTCCACTTAACATACTCGCATATGAACATTACCAGTGGAACACCGTCAAAATGTTAGTTTTATTGTAAAGTAGAATCTAATGCACATATACAAAATGTGTTTTTTAGTGCCTGTGTTGTATCTTTGCCAAATCAAAACAAATATACGTCTCATCCTGCTGAGGCAAGAGACCATTCAAAAAGTGGTCAGAAAACTCTGAGAAGGAAAAGAGAGTCCTTTTGTCAACTCTTGAAAACAAAATAACTGCTCCTGCATGAAGGTGTTCTTTGCTTTTTTCCTTACACCACTCTGCATTTCCTCAAAATACATCATGTAAATGTTGGACAGTGCAAACATATAGTGATACTCAACAGGTACAAAACAACACACTCCATTTATGCTAATGTCTAGAGAAATAACACATGCACCTATTTGGCTCCTCATGTTCCACCACCCAGTTCAAACTTCTATTTGTCTGCACTTCCAAAATTTTAAGGTTAATTTTAAAATTTAAAAGTATTATTAACATGAATGAAGTTAAAGTGACTAGTTCTTGGAAAGTATCATACAGCTTCTCTGCTCCTGCTGGGAAAATTTTTCTAGAACATGTATGTGACAGAGATGTCTAATTCCCACTTTTAAATTGACTTAAAACATTTCATTTAAATTAGACTAAGGCTCCAATTGGTTGAAAATGTTTTAGAAAAGGACATTTGGGACTTTTTTCTCAATACTATCCTCCTGTAATGAATACACCATCACCTTTTCCTGAGAAATATCTATTGATCCAACAAATTAACACTCAAACTGATATAAATATTCCATCTGAATAAATAACAACACATTCAATTAATTTATCCATCTGTGCTTATACAGAAATCCAACAAAAGCTGAAAATGTCTTAATTCCTTAACAGAAAACATCAATTAATCTCTACAACAAAAATGGTTTATAGTTAATTATTGGACATTTTGTTGCACTAACCTTTAACTCAGTTGGAGGATTCTGATGGGAACATACACATGTAAGAATTTGAAATTAACTTCTTGTGAATAATACTGATTAAACTTTTCTTCTTTTTATATTTTCCTATTGGTAAATATATTCCCTTATAATCCTTGAAAAAACCAGATGCTGATCAGTACTTTAAATCTGGAAAATCAGAGAGTTTTAGTCTTACATGAGCATTAACGGATTACTTTTTCTTTTTGCAGCTTCCTCCTTGTCTCTATATTGACAGCGACTGCAAGAATCGAGACTGAGTGACCCTTTCCAATTTCCACCTATTTCTCATTTCTAAATTCTCCTCCATTCTTGTTTTAATTTTGTAACACATATCCACTATGCAACATAACATGACACAGTGCTCCCTGAAGGGGCACTGAATGAAAGCAATATAGTTGTAACAGTTTAGTCTGGCCTAGTCAGCCCTGCTAAGAGACAGGGTCCATTAGCTATGATGCTCGTATCGGTATGGCAACACCATGCTAGTCACATCCAGTGCACTGGATCTGTTTCTATGAAAAGAAAAAAAAAGAATATATATATACACCCACACACACGTAGACTCATATCTGGAAAATAATATATATAATGTCATGCCATTTGAGAATGAAAACAGAATGAAGGACTAGAAGAAGAGGCAGAGGAAGCCAGGTACGTCCAGCCTGGTGAAGAGAAAGCTAACTGGGGATCTAGTTTTTCATTTCAACTATCTAATGCATAGCTACAGAGAAGATGGATCCAGACTTTTCTCAGAAATGCACATCTAAATAAAAAGAAGCAACAGTTACAAGTTTCAGCAAAGGAAATTCTCACAAGGGGTAAGGAAAAATATTCAAGACAGTGATTCAGCACTGGAACAGGTGCCCAGAGAGGTGTTGGAATTTCCATCCTTAGATTCAAAACTGAGCTGGCTAAGGCCCTGTACAACCTGATCTAAATATAAAGTCAGTCCTGCTTAAAGGCTTTAGACCACAGAACCTCCAGTGCTACCTTCCAAACAACCAACCTGCACTTCTCTATGATTTTAAGATACTTGTAATGCTTCTGTATAAAATATAATGTGAAAACAGCCAATGCAACACTGTCATTTCTCAAGTTTTCATGCATAGTTTTACTTGCTTCCCTTTCAATCTTTTTATAAGGATTATACAATTTTACAAGATGGGATTGCCATAAACTAAAGTTTTGATGAAGTTCCACTACTTAAATGTGGAAAAGTTGAGGGTAACATACTTATCCAAGATACAGATCTGACAAAAATTAGGTTAAGAGGCCCCCAATCTGAAACCATGTCTCCTGGAGTACTGAAATCCAACTGATTATTATAGGTAGGTGATTCATGAAGTCTTGTTTCTATTTTAGATTATTTCCTTTCAGTCATGTATGTGTGTGTATAAACACCTACATATATACTCATATGCACTCAGTAAAAATTTAAAACATACATACAGTACTGAAAAATATTAGTATGAAAAAGGTAACTAATATCTCTACCGGTGGTCATGAAAGAAAGTGAAAGCAAAAGGTATATGGCAAAAGGTATTTGGTCACAGGGTAAGGAAAAAGTGGAAATCATTGCCTTAGACAAGGAATAAGATATCTTACAATCTTAAAATACTAATGCAAATCAAAGAGTTTTTTTCTCCATAAAAATTAACTGTAAAGCTAATACCTGTTAAATGAGTAAATGTATCTGCATATGCAACCATGTAATATTTAAAAACCCTGGAAATACACTGACTATACAGCCCAGGAGTGAAAACCTGGACTTACAGAAAACATTTCTTTTTCCCATGACTTTAAAGTGGAACCAGATTTCACTCTAAAATTTTCATCTCACTATTTAATATCACATTCTTTTGCACTTCTTTCCCCCTAAAAGCCCATATGCCCAATGCATATTTGTGTTTATCATTCTTTTTAACCTAAAAATGCTCATGATTACAAAGTTTGTTCTGGACTATGTGTTAAATACCTGTTGGGTTAAGGTTCTCCAAAAATTTGTTTAAATCCTTGAGCCAAACTTTAGTCTAACCCCTTTAGACTAAAGTTAGTCTGTCCCTTTAAAGTCAAATCTGAAAGACTTCAAAATAGCAAATCGTATGGAACTCAATCTGTTTATCTGAAAAGGATGAAAGGGTTTGTGCTCCATCTAGATTTGAACTTTCAGTTCCACGGTGTCTAGATATTTCAAACCAGAGGTTTACACCATTAAGACATGCCACTCACGATAACTCAATCTTTCCTGTGTTAATATCCATGATAGAAAGATAAATGAATGTCTTGATAAACTAGTAAAAAACATTTTTAAATACTAAGTGACAACTATTATGAAAAGTGTCGATCAAAATTGCCATTTCAGGCACAAGAGGTCATACTTACTTTTTTTCTGAGATTTGTACAGAATGATTAAGAAAAAGATAAGTCACTAACAGGAACATCAGTTGGTTGCCTGATGGCACTCAAGAAAACCCCTCTTTCATTTACTACCTTTGTCTCATCCCACTTTCAAGGTAATCTGTTTAAGACTACCTTAGCCAACCAAACTGTGAAATAAATCCAACGTACCCTATAACACAGGCAGCCCCAGTTAATATTGTTCAAATTATTTACATCTGAAGGGCCGCGCCTGTCTGGATAGCTGGGCCCGACGCTTCTCTGGGCTTGGTTTCTGCTACTCACATCTGTTTTAGCTTTAGACTTTCACTGGTATTCTGCCAGCAGCCACAACTTTTTAATGGCTACAATAAACTACAGAGACTCATCAAATCTTTGTTGTACGTGTTAAAATTATAACCTCTTCAATTAAAATTTTGATTTAAAAATGAACTACAGCATTATCTGAAGAAAAAAAATTCAAAAGGGACTGTTCGAAAGAGATACAACGTTTTTATAAGAGTGATTGTTTCTTTGTTTAAATATAAGAGTAACTAATCACAGCAATGCTTGTTAGAATTCTGATGCATATTTCTGAGTGATAAAATACCAGCATCTGAAAGCATTTCCACAATCTTTTTTGTTTCAAATCTTTGCTGTCATTAACTTTATATGTTAATTGGTTTGTCTAGGTTTCAAATACATCTCTACAAAGAAGAATTACGAAAATAACCTCAACATAACAATTTTCTAGATATTCTATAAATACCTAAGAAAATTTGTTTCAGAAAATAGAGATCAGTGATTACTAGAAAGCTACAGTTTTTATTTTAAGCATTAGTTCAAGTGTTTAGCTTTTCCTACTTGCTGTCTGTGTCTTTGCAACACAGAACAAATACGATGTGAATGTCACAGCCTCAATGCAGATCCTGCAAGACGAAGATGCATGACAGCAGGACTATATGCTGAAAAAGTACAAGATCAAACACAGATCATGTTTCTGCACAAACTAGCTCAAAAGAGGGCAGGCCAAGGGGTTTACAGGGCCAAGTGATGAGAGGAGATAGAGCACTCACTTATGCCCAGGTCGAACAAACAACAACTGATACTTTCCCACCGCTGTTAACCTTTGAAACAATCCTAAAGATGGCAGTGACCTAATCCATCAACTTCTAACTGTAAGGATAAATTATTTTGTAATGTTTTTCATTGCCTTACATTGAAAAAAATTTAAAACAATGATCTTGTTCAACCCTGATTCTAAAAGTACTCTTAATTTTGATGCACAGATATAAATGTAAATGGGGAAATTTTTATAGGCTTTTAAGCAGATTCTCTCCCTAAACTCAATTTTCTACACAAAACTGCTTCAGTAAACGTAGCAATTTTTCCTGAACAAAAAAGGCAGGCTGAGAATATTCAGTCATCATTTGCTAGATTTATTTTAGAAAGTCATATGAAGCACAAAATAAAAATGAAACTGCTTGGAACACTTAGAGAGCAACCCTTCCTACTTTATTTCCACTCAGTACCTTGATTGATAGATGAGTTGGGTTTCTGAGCCCCTCTTTATAATAAACATTTTTAAATGTTTATTTTATGTCCCAGGGTGAAAATATTTTGAACTGGAGCTTTCCATTTCCCTTTGCTGTGCCTTGGCAAGCTGTGTTTTATTTCTACATTAATAGTATTCAACTCCTTCTTGTAGCTGTTAAATTGTTGTTATACAAGTACTGAAGCAAGTATTTATGTTATGGAACTAACAGATATCTACAGTTAAACACACAGGTCTGGAGAAGCCAGAGGAAAATTCACACATAACTAAAGAAAATTTTAGAAAGATTTATTTTGGGGCCTTTCAATTGCAAAAGGGAAAATTACTTTTCAGCATCTTTACTTTCATTTTTATTAAGTCATGAGTTTGAATTTTTTTCTTTCTAATTTATGTGAGTAATTTGTGCCACAGTGTAAAAACTCTAAATGAATCAACACTATAAACCTAATTAGCAATAAGAAAACCTCATAAAGGTCACATTTTAAATGGCACTTTGTTGTTAGCAGAACAAATGTGAAAGTTCCCAGTTACCTTCTAGATCTCTCTTCAGTTTCCTTAAGTCTTTTATTAGGTCTTCAAACTTAACTTGGGAGGCCTGGAAAAAATCCTGTGGTTCTGGTAAAGGAAAAATACTCTTGTCTGTTCCTGCTTCCTAAACAAACAAACAAACAAACAAAGAGGCCACTATGAAAATTGAATTCATTTGCAGTGAAATACATCACTTTTCTTGAAACATCATCTCTGAAACACTATTATAAAACTGCAAAAATAATATATTTTAAATCATTCTTGCTAAAGAAACACGTATATAATTTAAGATGAAATCCTGGCCATTTCGAGTGTTGAAACTCGATTTAAACTGTGAAACAACACTGAGCTCACAACATTTCCATTCATTTTATACCAATAAAGGTTTAGATAAGGGATTAAAAGCTTCTTAAAAACAGATAACATGAATGCCTATTTTAATGCAACAAGTGATCTTATGCCAAAAGTTTGTGGTTTCACTCTCTCTCAATTCATTAAATATTACAAACACTTTATAAGCATAAATTGAAAACAATATTTACATATTGCCCGATGTATTTTATACAGATAAAAATATGCAGCTGAAGGTTTATGCGGCTAAATAAATCCCGTGGATTAATGGCTGTATGGAACTCCTAAGTGTATACCTTATTTTTATCACAGTAAGAAAAAAAAAAAATCTGAAGTAAACCAAAACAAAACCAAAAACCTTACAAGGTTTGAAGCAATATCTCCAGTGGAAATTTAACAACTGAAGTATATAACGGTATTAATATGACATTGCTATGTATAAGCATATACTACTGAGTTTATGCTTATACATAATGCACAGATTTCAGTCTGTCATAAAGGAAAACTCATAAGTTGGAGAACTAATTCTTCTGTGAACAGAGAAAAAATAATTTTGTTATTATAAAGATATGAACATTCAGGGGAAAAAAAAGTACAATGGATGACATTTACCATGTATCCATCTCCTCCCAAGGAAGATAAACTATTTTCTTTTACAAAATTCCCTGAAGTAAAATTATAATCTAGTAGAAAGATTGCAGAAATACTAAATATATAAATAAATGAATTAGAAAGCATTAGCTTCAGAGTTATTGAAAAAGGAGAAAAGAATACATGAGTCAATACCCTGAGAACTGAGAAACATTACAAGCTAGATAAAGTTGTTTTTGTTATGAGACTTTTTACAAGATAGGTACTTAGGTTAAAGTAATGACACACTTTTTTTTTCTTTTTTTAAAAAAAAGGAAAAAGAAAGAAAAGAAAGAAAACAAGTACAGATCTAACTATCTGCTAGTTTTTAATCTCCTCTACAGTTGATTACCAGGAGCTGTTCCACAGGCTCCTGACATACAGACCCTCCAGCATTGGGATTCATAAAATCATAGAAATGGTTTGGATTGGAAGGGACCTTTAAAGATCATCTAGTCCAACCCCCCCACCCTACCACGGGCAGGGAAACATCTTCACTTTTACTTTAGTCTTCACTTACTTTAGTCTTAATCCTGGAAAAAATACTCATCAATTTAACATCTTTATGTAAGAATTAGGAAAAAAAAAAAAAGAAGAAAAAAAAAAAGTATTTAACCAGACATAGGGCCATGAAAAATTACACTAGTCTTGGATTCAATGATAAGGTAAAGGCATCATCTTAGTCTCAAAAATAAGCAATTACATACTTAAAATCAATTGATAGCGACACTTTCATTTAAAAGACCATAGTTTAAGTTTTCTACTAAAATGCTTTGGGCACTGCTGATATCTAACAAAAAACCTTATAAATGTAACTCACTCAAAGCAGCAGCCACACCTCTCCCCCCCATTTTCAGCCTCTAACTTTGTCCCCATCAGCTGACTCACCTATCTTAAAATACCAACCTGTCCTTGCATTCTGTCATGAGAGAGAAACAACACCTTTGTCTTCCTTTATTACTACATTAGAACAAGATGTACAACGTTACAGTAGCAAGAAGACAGGACTGGAGCGACCACCTGTCTGGTCTGCAACAGTCCCAGGCAATTGTCTGCAGTGGTTAGTTCCACAGTTAACGCAAAATCTTCCAAAGCACTATCGTAAAACCTAGAGCAAATTTCAGATCTACTGAGGTCCACAACTATTACAAGAAAGCAAAATAAATGGATTTTATTTTTTCATCAGAGCTACTGTGTTCAGATTTTTAAAAGGTAATACAAACCCATTTACAATCTCTTAAAGGAACCTACTGTGGGAGAGGCTGATACAGCAAATGAATCTTTTACCTTATCACAATGGCGTAGGTAATATATGACGACATAGTCCACAAGATTAATACAATTATCCTAGGAAAAATAAATATATTATTAAAAATGTGTGATTAACACTGTTTCAAGTGTTACTTATTTGCTCTATTTCAAAATAAATATATTATTATTTTATATTGCTGTGAGAAATAGGACTCCCAATATCTTCAGCCTTAGCATCACTGAGGGAGAAAAAACAGTCTTCTATAACATAGGCTTGATTGTACCACCGCAGGACCTAGAGCTTCTTTTGGTTCTAAATACCAGGCAAGAAGACATGCACTGGGAGAAGCTGCCCCTGTACCTATTACTTGGGTTTAAAGAGTATTTGCAGAAGACAAAACACAGAGATTTTGAAGTTGTGAACTACATTTTTTTAAAAAAATCTCTCTATCAAATAACTTTATAGGCTCATCTGACAACAAATTACTTGTATGTGAAATAAGAGATGTTTAACATTGACTCTTTACCTTAGCTCCTGGAATTCAGCTTACCTAGATGTAATATTATTTGCTGGAAATTCCCAAAATGGGAATGATGGGACACAGGAAAGATACTTTAGTGCTGAAGTATATAAGACCTTGAATTCTTCTTCCTTGCAAATATGGTCTAACAATTATCTCTGAGGTTTCATGTCTGCCTGCAGCATCTGGCCCCTTTGAGTTTTATGCATTTCAGAGACTAGTCTAAATTAATAATATATTTATTTTGGCTACTAGAAAACTGTAAATACTGTAATGTTTTAGCTTGTTTTGCTACAGAGCAAGTCTTATGCAATTATACTGTACATCTGTCACTCCTTTTCATAACTCATAATTCTGGAACACGCTGGCTAAATTCAGCCAAACTGGAAAGTCCCAGACATAATTAAATTTTTACAAGTTTATGGTTAGATAGAAGAATGAGACTAAAATTAGTACTTCTGCTCAGAAAAGTCAGGAAAAGCTCAGTTGTTTTACATTTTTCTTTATGGCAGCTGGCCAGTCAATGAACACCTGAGTACTGGTAAACTTGGCCTGGTTCTAGTTTCGCTGTAGCTTGTACTGTGTCTTGTCCATGGAGTAGAACTGGGAGAAAAGTGGTCATAGGGAACAGATGAACCATTGCAGTGAAGAAGAAAGTAAGAATTTGAATTATAGAATCACAGAATCATTTAAGTTGGAAAAGACCTTTAAGATCATTGAGTCCAACCGTAAACCCAACACTGCCAAGTCCACCACTAAACCATGTCCCTCAGTGTCACATCTACATGCCTTTTATAATACCTCCAAGGATGGTGACTCAACCACTTCCCTGGGAAGCTTGTTCCAATGCTTGAGAACCCTTTTGGTGAAGAAATTTTTCCTAATATCCAATCTAATGCCCCCTGGCACAACTTGAGGCCATTTCCTCTCATCCTATCACTTGCTACTTGGGAAAAGAGACCGACATTCACCTTGCTACAAACTCCTTTCAGGTAGCTGAAGGATAAGGTCTCCCCTGAGCCTGCTTTTCTCCAGACTAAACAACCCCAGTTCCCTCAGCTGGTCCTCATAGGACTTGTGCTCTAGACCCTTAACAGCTTCGTTGCCTTTCTATGGACATGCTCCAGCACCTCAATGTCTTTAGGAGACAAAGGACTCAAATTCATTGGAAAAACTTTCACTAATATAGTTGCTCACTGAACAATGAATTAAACGTGTTTTTACACTTGGTTAATGATGGTATTCACAAGTGAAATAAAAAGCTCCCTAGGCATACTGCTTTCCTGACATTGCCTGTCTCACAAACACATTCCCATATACAGGAAACATAACTGTGAACAAAAGCTTAAAATCTACCTTTCTTATAGTTCAAGACAGCACTTCACAAGGGACAAGAGGAAGAGCATGAAAAGACAGGTTTCTTCCTCACCCTCCAAACCTGTACCAGCATCAGCAGAAAATACCTCTTATTCTCTTGTTGGGTCTGACACACCTCTTTGAAAAGGATTAAAATCCTGTATATGATATATTTATATCCTTTACGTATAATTATTTCGTGTATATGCTACACTGAACCTTTAACAACATTGTGCTTTTAAACCTGATAAAACATTTTTACTCACACAGAGCTACTTTAAGAGCAAGAATAAAGAAAGGAGACATTTACTGGAGAAGACTTCAGCAGTCTGTGCTCTCTCCCTTCTCTTTAACCTACTGTAATTAAGTGCCTACTAGTAAAAGAGACACACAGAAGCTCCCACATAAGATAATTACCCTCGTAGCACTGAATAGGAGAAATTGAAGATTATGGAAATATGCACATGTGCAGGAGAAGCCAGTGAAAAGTTAGGAGAAAAAAAGCAAGAAAATGGCACGAAGTGCCTTTCTCTTTCAAGCAGGAATAGCGAGAAACAAGAAAACATTAACTATTGACAGATGACAGAAAAAAAAAGATCACTTGAGAAAAATTAGCTTTAATTAAAAATGAGTACTTACTCTGCTTTTGACATCCTTTAGTTTGGGGAGTATTTCCAAACCAAACCCATCAGCTTGACCTCGGGTCCTATTCCCGCCATTCATGTAATTTCCAAAAGCCAGAATCAAACCTAAAATTTCCTTTACGCTTGTCATGTTCAGCAAAGCCTGGAAAATGGATACTAGTCTGTAACCCCAGTTGGCACAAAAATTTTAATTGCTAATATAAAAAAGCTTCTTAAATTTAATTTTTACTAGAGGATTTTTCTTGTTTTTTTTTTTAGGGAAAGGAAGCTAAAACTGGTACAGGAATCAAACATTTAAGAGAACCATTTATTAGACTACATCTGCCTAAGATTCTATGCTTAACTTAATCCATATGAAGCAAATTATATGACATCATATACTATGTAGATGACAAAAAGAGTAATGGAAGAAGACTACTAAACATTCTCAGCAGCCTTTAAAAATCTTACAGACGAGGTGGTTTACCATGAGTTTGCACAAGGCACAGTCTAATGGAGATGTGCTGGTTTTGCTACCACGAGGTTAGACTCAGACTGTCATATTCAGTCTTCTTCTCACTGGTCCTGGTGCTCTGGAAATTCACATTTCTAGATCCATACTTAATGCAGATATACTAGGGTTAAGGACTAAACTAGTATGCCTCAAAACAGAAATCTACAAACACAGTGGAAAACTAATATATTATTTTAATTTACATATAAAGACATCTATCTTGTCAATCGAGAATCTGAGGCCACAGGCCCAATTCTTAACTATATAGCCTCATACTGCACATTACATAAGTCAATTGTATTTTGAGCTCCTCATAAGTAAACTGAGGGCAATATCACTATCTCATACAAAACTGACTCTCTATTCATGTCTCCTTTGGAAAAGAAACACTAAGTAACTATTTTTACTGGTAGAATATGCAAAGAAATCCAAAAGAGTAGAGCCTAGGTACTTTGTTGCAGCAACGCTAATCAAAAGCTAATCTTCAAATTGGAAAAAAAAAATTGTCCGGGACAGGATTTCATACCTTTAGGCCACTATTTAATTTATCTTTTAATTCTTATCTCATTCTAATTTACAAGTTTTATTTGTTATAACTTCAAAATCTTGTCTTTAGTCATTCATAATATAGAAATCCTAGGTAAAGCTTTGTCAGGTAGCAAAAAATCTGCTGTATCAGGGTTAAGATACCAGGAGAGAGTAATAAGCTAATGAATGTGAATCTATTGCTGATGGCATCAACAGTGATAGCAAAAAAAAGTAAGTTTGCAAGACCCTGCACTAAGCTAGTCTGATATTTATCTTCTATTTTATGGAGATTATCTATTACTCTACTTAACGGACAAAGTAACAATAATCTGCCATTCAAATGAAAATTAATTTTCCTGTGTAGAACACAGGGTATCACATACAACTCACCTTCCCTCATTCTTCCTCCTTTTGTTCTTATAAGCAGCTAAAAAATTAATATATTTTTTATTTTCATGAAAAGCTCATAACCAGGCTTAAGGTTCATCATTTATGGTAAGAAGAGAAGCGAAGCATGTGTACTCTAAAATATGTTTTTATTTATTTTTATGTTTCTATTTAGCTTTCATTAGGACATACCTTGGAAACACGAGTTATGATATCAACTTTCCGGTGCACTGATGTTATCCCTTCAGAGAAAACTGACTGGAAGATAATACACTGAGCTCGTTCTGTGAAGTTGGGGATCTGAGATAACTCATATAAAAATCTGCGGGGAAAAAAAAAGAGTATTAATTAATCTTTACATTTTTTATCTGTGGGGTACATAATGGATCAAAGCTGTGGTATCAGGAAATATACACGCAATCTTCCCTACTTTGAATAAAATCTGACAGAATTTCTAATTGTTATATTCTTTATGCTCAATGTGTTAAGAAATCCTATTAATATCAACAAAAAGGCAAGACAAAAAACATTATCACATTAATCCACTAACCCACTGTCACAGCTGCATAGTAATAAAAAGAAGAACCATGAACCTAAATCATAGGTTAAAAAAAAAAAAAAGAATGAAAAAAGAAAAGAGCTAGAGAAACACTATCGATTTACTGTTTTCACTCATGTGGTTTTGCTTCCCTTAAAGATGTGCCCAGCAATACAGAACTCAATATATTCCTACAAGGTTATTTCATAATATAAAACGTCTGCCAAGAAATTTCTTCTCATTCTCAGCCTCAATTTTCTTTTACTAATTTGCACCACACTTCCAATTATATAGCAGCGTGTTTTATGATAATGCACCTAGTTGTGTATTTAGCTCTAAAATACTTGCAGATTATATCTGTCTTCAGTCACTGTTCAGCAAAGTTATTACCTCTTTAACTGTTCATTATCTCTCCTCATATATACACTTTCCTTATGACTCTATTGCAGTTTTCTTCCTTTAACTCTTTGGTAAATAAAAGTAAATAAAAGCATATTCAACAAGTCCAGTTCAGCTATCACAAAATGAAAGCATTCAAAGGCATGAGCAATCCCTCCCTTTTCTTCTTCCATTTGAAATGTAAGAGCTTGGCTAAATAACACAAGAAGCTGTAGCATTTCGTATAATAACAGGGTTTGCATGATTTCCTTTGGGAGTTTTGAGTCTAGGATTTCAGTGATACACATGCTTTCTTGAAATCCAGAAACGAGCTGTCTTCTGCTCCAGTATCACTTTAGAAACATTCTTCTAATCTCCTGTCTACAGATATCCTTTGATCCCCCTTAATGCAATGCCGTAAATGGGTTTTTTACCTCTCTGAATTATGGGAAATTTTGTGAACCATTAGTACCTTGAAGTCCTATTAAATTTATTTTAATTTATTTCTCCAAATTATTTAATTTTCATAATAAATAATGTCAATATCGTCAAACCTGCTTTTTAAATTTCTCATGCATCCAATGCTTTGCTAAATACATGCTGTCTAAAAAAATCAGCAAATCCACCTGTGACTGTTGTGAAACACTACATTTTAATCGAAATATCATTTTTTTGCTTCTTTCTCTTTCTTGCCTGATGAAAAAAATCTATTGTGAGAGAAGGATTGGGGAGGCACGACTTGGCTCTTACACTTAAGCAGTGGAAAAAAAAGAAATGCCAAGCTGGTATTAATAAAAATGCTTCCTATTGAGAATGAATGGTATTGCCAGGAAAAAAAAGAGGATACTTTGTGTGAGAGAAACAAAAGAAAGAAAAACTCAAATTTCTTCACTAAAGTTCTAACATGCATACATTTAAAAAGTTTAAATCTAAAAAGTCATATTACACATATTCTTGCCTTCCCTTGCAAAGGGAAATATCTCCTACACAACTTGTCATTTGAATACAATGTAGTTGTGCCAAGAGTTGAAAAAGTGTCAGTATAAAAAGAAAATGCCTCCAGATTTTGGAATTCAAAGTATTCAATGTAAATATCCAGAGTGAACACTTATAACCAAAATCTGTCACAAAAAGGAATCTTAGTGACTACCAAAGTAGTTACTAAACACAAAGTCATTGCATCAATCAGTGGTTATCAAAGATAAACCACCAATTCAGGTGTACAAAACTTTTGGAGAGAAATGAATATTCTTAGTTCAGTAATTTTTGCAATTTTAGTCCAAGAACAGTATGATTTTGACTTAATGATGACATGACTGAGACATAGCTTTTTGATGGGTTTCTCATTGCTACACTTCTTATGGCCTAAAGTAAACACAGAGAATTTGCTGTTCGTCTCTGTGAGGTCCATTTTACTCCTTTCCTGCAGAAACTGTAAATAAAAAAATGCATTTACTTAAGAACTCAGAATCTTGTAGTAAAGGACTTGAGAGTACTTTAAAGCTAGGCATATTACCACGTTTAACAGAACATTCTTCCAGAAGATAGACAAATAAGGCTGATTTTATGCAGGTAAACTATTTATCAGTTCACATCTATCCACATTTGAAGAACAGAAAATTTATAAATAATTTATTTGGAAAAAGGGATATCTAACCCTACAAGCTTCTAAGTCAGCAGGATTTAAACTGAAGTCAAAGGCAATTGGTCTTCAAAGAGAAACAAACGGCACTACTTGGACAGCAATTATCAACAGCTCACTACTTCCTGAATTTGAACCTCATACAAAACAGAAAAGCTCAATACCATATTTTGCTACAATTTACTTCATTAGTATTTTTTTCGCAGTAGAGAGGACTTCCCAGAGGTTATATTGCAACTAAAAGGGTCTTCTTGGAAACTAGCTAAAGCATCTGTATCCTGCTAGCAAAGCCCAAAATTGTGGCTAACTGTGCATATAAATCTTTATCGTGTTAATGAATATTAACATTTTAACAACTATTATCATGAAGCATAATTTAGTGGGGTTTTGTCATGTTGCTGTCATATTTACAGTTTGTGCCAACAATAGCAAATTTAACATGCCAGCAAAACAAATCAAAAGCATATGTGCAGGAGAGCACCAGCGATACCACTTAAGCTTTCTATTTGTCTGGTACTCCCTTTAAAAATGGCAAAGGTTTCCTTTAGACTTCAGCGAACTCACATCAATGGTTTCATTGTATGAATGCCTATCGCTAGTATTTGCAACCAATTGATAAATGGTTTAGTTTGCACTTTTGTTCTGATCCTCATGAAAGAAAATACACGAGGCTTAAGCCCTGTAGCAAATACTGTTAATCACCTACACATATTTAGCACTTTCCTGTCTTTAACCTTCTATGGGGTTAATATGCATAGTACAGTTCCAGCAAATCTCCAGTTCTGCATTTAGGTTGACTTAGAGGCTGATTTAGAAAACAAAACCAGCAGCACCTGATCTACTGAGTTTTCAGAAAGGATATTATTTTGAAGGTCCAATAAAATTTACATAAGTGCATCTTCAGCAAATTATTTTGCCCTTGAGACAACATTTTAAAAAGCTAGTTTTCTTAACTTATGTAGTTTAGTAATAGGGTAAAAATGGGATAATTAAGATTTGCAGACACAACACAGAGTAATAACTGATTAAAAGTAGCTTTTGTCTTTGACGCTATTTCACTCTGAATGATCAGGCATAACTTCTTTATTTACAGTTCTTTACTTTTAATTATGGAACAATGACAGTATAAATCTAACTTTGTGTTTAATTAAGATCAACCTCTCTCCACTATGATTTATAAAAACAGACAACCTTTTATAACTCTAGAGCTCTACAAGATTTGTCTTCTCCAGAACACAAAATGCATTAATATTTACTTCACTCAGACATACAGCAAACAGATTGCCAAAGATTCAAGCTCTGGAAAACATCAACTAGTCATACAATGTATTCTTATGCTCCAGGCCAATGCAATGAAAGCAATGGATATGGGATGCAAGAACAAGCCAGTATATATGCTTTACAGCTATTTGTCTTCTGAAGTCTTACTCAAGAACGATAGCCACTCTTAATCAAGAGTAAGTGTGACAGCCTCATCTCCCAACATTAACCTATTCCCTAGTGGACAGTCACAAATGCATATTTAGCTGCCTTGTTTTAGGAGAAAGAGGAAGAAAATTCTGCTCTTCACCACTAACATTTTAATGGGGAAAAAAAAGGTATGAAAATGTAATACTTCTGACATCAACCAATCGTATGCTACTTCTGCTGTTTCAGTTCTTCCTCTCCCTACCCTTTGTCATGCCAAAGACAGCAGAAAAGACAAAAACAGACAAGAGGGAAAAGGAAGGAAGATGGCAAAGAGGCCTCGGAGCACAAAACTGCACTGTGATTAGAAGAAGAGGGTGCAAGTACAAAGGGAAAAGTAGCAAAGTAGCAGAAGACAAACACCACTGGCATCCCAAAAATCTGAAATCAGATGTATACACTAAAATAAAATTCAGGATTACTATTCCACTCATTGTGATTTTCACCTTAGTCTAAGGTCTATTACAACAGAAGGAGCAACACTTAAGAAGTCTTTAATCTTAACATGTATCACTGCCCACAACAGTCGTGGGAGATGAACTGTGGAATCAGCCTTGCACATCTTCAATCAGCATGACCAGGGAGTACACTGCATCTTTGTCATAAGACTCATGAAAACCCTCTGTTTGTGTAACTCTTTCAAACAATCCACAATCAAAATCAGTGCGGCTCTGCTTTATGACACATTAATTTAGCCCTAATAGCTCTAAGGGAAGGAGAAGCCTTTTAAAAATATGGGAATGGGAACAGAAATTTTTATTCATTCAAGGCTACGTATTTTATCTGTTCTGGTGGTCCAAGTTGATGCAGTAAAATCTGTCATATCTGAAAAAAGTTATGAGATAATGGCAAAGTTCACATCATGCCTCGAAATACACAGGCATTAAAAATTAGCTACCAACAATTATGTATCAAGATTCCTTTTAACATCTCAGCAAAGGACTATACTGTATAAAGATAAAATATTACAAAAAAATAATCTTACTGTTCTGGCTTATCCAGAAGCTTCAGTTCCTCTTCTTTTGAAGTCTGATAATATTGCCTGATTTTCTCCAGTTCATCCTTTTGTGCTCTCTGAGTGAATTAATATAAAGTAATTAATCACTAATTAATAACGAATTAAAAGATTACTAATTTACCTGTTAGTCTGCAAGTAACAATTATATTTTTTTATTGGCAAACATCCCTGTACGGCACAGCACTGCAAATATCGCTATAGGACGCCTCACACAGGTAAGGTTGGAGAGGTAGCTCTGATATCTCTACAGCCAAGTGTAAATGTATTCTTTCATGCAGCTGCAGAGTCCCGCAGTTCATGAATGCTACATACTTAGTCTACAGAGCAACTTGGATAAGGACAGCAATGCACTAGCCTGAGATAACTGTTTTAGACACATCTTGAATGAGAAAAAAATCAGCATGTTAAAACAAAGTAGGCCTTAAATAAGGACAGTATTTTTCAGGCAGTTCAGGAGAGAACACTGCTAGATGTTATGCCTTTTGTTAGATTTCAACCTGATTCCAAAGGCACTCTACTGCTGTAAATTTCCGACATTTAAGAACTAAGCCAGCAAGAGGAATAAGCATATCAATAGGTATTTTTTTATGTTACCTATTTTATTACTGTTAAATTCCCTAAAGACTTTTTCTATATAATGTCTCTAGTCTAAAATGACAGCATAAAAATGAAATTTTTCCTTGTGCTGTGCCTGAAATACTATGGTGATTAACCAAAGCTTTACCCCAGCTTACTTACATTTTCATATAGTGCTTCCAGTGTTTCCAAATCTACTACGGAGTCATCAACACACAGTATAGCTGTACAGAATACAATCACAAATTAGAAGCTAGAAAACATACTTAAGAGTTCTATTCTGTTTCCTGAGAAATGTACTAAAGAGATTTGACCTAACTAAAGGACGTATTTGTATCCACTTAATATTTCATTATTTTCAGCAGTTTATTTTTGTTCTGAATTCAAGTCACAGCAGACACACAAGAACTTACTATAAACTCAGGACAATGAAGTTCCACTTTCCTCTCCAGTATACTCAGCAGTCAAAGATACAACCTGCCAGGTACTCAGCTGACTGCATAGCTGGCCAGGCAGGAGAACATGAGAACAACAGATACCAGACAATGAACAGCACAAATTTCATGGTAGCTTAGAAGGCTGGATAGTTAGGAATTGAGAATTTAGGTCTTCCTATGTGCACGGGAGATCAGGGAGAAATTAAAACAGATCTGCTTGTCTTTGGGCTAGCAATCTTGGGCAGTAGACAGGTAGACAAACTTGCAAGATCTGCAAGTTGCAAATTCGCAAGCACAAAAGACTGTGCTACAGATTTTTAAGGTATCTTCACAGAGCAGCTCATGTTTGAATTAGCTTTATCCACTAGAAGACTATCCACATGACAATTTCCAGATAAATACTTCAAACATCACACAGAGACACTTGAAGTATGTTCTTCAATGATTAATATGCCTCATTACCAAAAATGAAGTCTCAGAATGTTTCCTATCACAGGTCCAAATGTTCCTACATTTGGTATACATGGCATTAGGTGCTTCTAATGTTTGCAAAACCCATTACAATTTAGGCAATGTATTGGGACTTTCATGAAAACTAAATAGGATTGGTTCATGGTGCTTTCTAATGCTCTCTAATGTTAAATTCCAGCAAGCTCAGAGGTGCACAGTGGAACTGAAGTAGCTTTGGATATTTAATTCTTCTGAAACTACCATTTCATCAAGATTCGTAATGGGACTGGGCACAATTTCTGAACTCTTGACTTATGTTTAAATGTTACTGGGAACATTAATCCCAAAAGAATCCAGCTTAAGGCCTCTACCAATTTTCCACATAATCAGTGAGTCACCATTAGCTAGTAACTGATAACTTTTAATTTCAATTGCATTATATTTCTTCAAAGAAAACTTGACTGCCTGTGACTTTAGGAGATTTTTAAAAGCTCTTGCTGAATTTGTAATCCATGTTTGAAAGGGGCAAGGCACACATCTTTAAATAATTATTTAAAAGTAATAAGCTTTCGCCTGCTCTTCCACCTACCCCATGATTTTACATTGTGAAATTAACCAGCAGGCTAGTAAATTTTCTCTGTGGCAGGCTAATTAATTTTATTAAAAGGTCCAATGACATTTAGAATGCTTTAAAATTTTGCCTGTCAATTATGATTCCATCTGTTGACATTACACCTTGGTTAAAAGTAAAGAATTATATGGAAGACAGTATCAGTTAAAAAAAGCAGTATCTCCAACTATTTTTGTCCTATCAGAAAGATTCAAGAAAAGCTCGAGTGTAACCAAATATAAAGCTCAAAAAACCAAGCTTGACAAAAGTCTTTGTTTAAAGAAAAATCATTAGGGATTGAATCTATGAGATCATCTGTTGGCTCTTGCAAGAGGTTTCCATGAGTTGCAATATCTTCTGTATTATCCAACGAAATTTCAAAAGAACCTAAGACTAGAAAATCTATCAGAAAACTGCTTTCACCCTCCAATATATTTAATTGTTAGGATTTTAAAATACACATATTTAGTTCAAAAACTTCCCCTTGTTGTTTAACTTTCATCCTATTTTGAAATATTCTGAAATCTGCTTAAAAGGAGAAAATTTTGTCCAGAGTTATCTAGAAAAGCAACTTGTTGGAGGTAATTTGAACTCATACTGGAAATGGAAAACATGTGACAGTAGATGACAGTAGATTTTTTTTTTTTTTTTTTTTTTAGGTATAGAACTCTTACAATGAAAGGAAGCAGTTTGGAAAAAAGAACACTTTAATAAGAATATCTAACTGGAATTTTCAGTCAAACATTTGTCACAAAAAAGGCCTCAAAAATCACAAAGTATTTTCAATGCTACATTTTCTTATCCATGTTTCTGTACTCAACACCACTTCTAAGAAACCAGCATTGCTTTGAAATGACATGATAAAGCAAAAAATGTTCGAGATTAAACTAATAAAATACAATCTGATAAATGAACACATTTTCAACACAATAACAAACAGTGTTAAGAGACACTAATATGAATTATTTTCTCTTTTGGACAAGTACATGATTGTATAAAAGTATCACAAAAATATCTTCTGATTTACTTGCTGTACAACCTGTCCTGTTATTACTGGCAACATCCATGCAGACAGGCTGCACTTAAAAATCTAGCCATATTACTCAATTCAATGATAGCTGTACATCTTAGGATGTTAATGTCCAAAAATGTCCCAAAAAGTCAGAAGTGCTGCCAAAATCCACAGACTCCTTTATTTCATCTTTATGTATTTTAATATCTTTGTCCTTATGCCCTTTTTCATTCAAACTGATCAAACTTAATGCCATACACATTTGGAGCAGAAGACAAAAATTAAAATCTAAAAAAAAAAAGACTGGCCTGCTTTTTTAAAAAAAAGCAGCATTGATTTTCAAAAGCTGGAAGAAATCCCCAAATTCACAGGTGTCTTCATATTCTAAAAATACGGCATGTGCAATACATTCACAGTATGTTGTGTAAATTAACTTGAATTGGGGCAGCTGAAAAACCCCCATTACACTAGATCAAAGAAACTAATTATTTTACTTTTTACTCAGAGTTACAAGCATCTTAATTTTTCTGTGAAAAACAAAACCCAGTTTTAATCATATGTATATGAACATTAATAAAATTAATAAAAACCTTGATACCTTTTTCAAAATTCTCTTCCTGATACAGTGAATTTAACCATGATACTTTACTGCATTAAATCTCATTATATCAAGATTCACGTAAGTGTAAGTAATATAGATGAAGTATCATAAATCTACAAAAGAGGCTCCAAAACAATTAATAGCTATTACAATATCAATCATCATTGGTGGTTTTTACTTTTATCTTGCTTTCTAGTTAGCTGTCTTCCTTACACTGTCAGTTCAGTTAGAATATTTCACCTACACCTCACAATATGTTGAAAGGAAGTAGACTCATGCTGTGAAAAGCTGGTAATTTTATTGGGTTCCTCTACCTTTAAAAAATCTGTTACTTGGCCAAGTCTGGTTTCTGAGATCCCTTTTTGCAGGGAAATTGAGGCAAACATTTTTATGTGGCCTATGGTGTCTGCTCACAACAAGAAGAATTTATATACACAAGGATCATTAGTGCAGGGTTGCACCCATTAGGATATAATAACCGTCAGCTAGGACAAAAAACAGATCAGCATTATGCATTCAAACTAACAGGCACACATAAAAATACTTGCCAACCACATTTCACATACTGAGAGTATTGCTTTGAATATAAACTTGTACCAAAGGTTTTTAACAGACTCACTTTTTAAAAATTAATCTAACTGCAAAAACCAGATTTCCTACTGCACAGATTTTTCACATACTGTTTTATCACTTCAAAGATGTAAACCAAAGAAAATCTGAGAATTCAAAGCATACTGCGTGCAGTCTACATACAACTGTAGAACTTGGAGGTTAAACATGAAAAAGAGACTTCTCTCTTCTCAACCAGCTTAACGACCAAGTCTTAAGGCTGACTCTGATACACAGCCTCACTCCTACTAAACGCGTTTTGGTTAAACCGGGATTTAAGTCCTGCTGACAGAGCTTACATACACTCAGCAGTATCAAATCACTTCATGTGACAATTAAACTATGAAACATGAAGAAATCACCTTAACTGCTCCCTAATGATAAAACAGAAATACGTTATTTAAATAAAAAGAGTTCGCCAAAGGTACATTTATTTGACCTGGAAGTACTTCATTGTTTTATGTAGTACATTCTGCTGAGTATGGCTTGATTTCATAGAAACATGAAGCCTGTCACTGGGAAATTTAAATTAAATTGTTACTGAACTAATCAATTAGAAAATGCCAATGATTGTTAAATACAAATCCTTACTTGTCAAAACTGCCTAAAATACCCAAATTGCTCTAGTTTACTTCTGACAAATTGATGTTCTAAACTTATTTAAAGGTTTTTCTCCAGTATTTAACTTTCATGAAACACACACAAGAAAACATTTGAACATACATTACAAAAATATACACTGTGGGCACAATGTAGGCTTAGAAGACTAAGAAAGCTCAACTCCTGCAAGAAGTCATGAGCAAAGACTCTGGCATTAATGTTAGCGTACCCACATCAGGCTGGATGCCCAAGGCAGATTCACAAAAACATATGTTATGAATTTTCCAGAACAAATAAAATAACTTTTAAAGAAAATTGTTTCACAACTTCTGAGATGGGTACGCAGCTATCTCTATACTTCATGCATAGTATACAGTATGTATGGAATGCATACATGTAATATTCTGTGTAGGTGGAAAAGTTACACAATTTTGGAACAACATTTTTCAAACCTTTATAATCTATACTTCTATCCTGCAAAATATTTTAGTTGAAACCCCAAAAAAACTCTTTTCACATACTGCAAGTAAGAAATATGACAAATAATTTATCTTTATCCAGAAGTATTTCCAAACTATAATAGAGAAAGGAACTGTGAAACTATTTGTGCTGCATGATATGGCTAAAACACACATTTGTGTTCAGAAATTCTGAGGACACTAGGGTCTGCAGATGAGTTGCTTTGGAATAGTTTGCCTTATACATATAAAACAGTCTTTCAGATGCTAAGGAAAGTGCCTGGTTAACAAAGATACTGTCCTCTAAAGTTTAGATGTGCCATAACCAGAAACTGTACTAAGACAATGCAACTTATTTATACAACTTCTATGGCCTCTTATTAGAGGAAGACCACACAGCAATCCCAGGATGATCAGAAACATCATATAGAATGATTATTGGATTGATTATCAGTCTGTGTGGGTTAATCTGCTGCTCACATCCATCCAATTATTAACACCAACATGTTGACAATGGAGGGCAAATCACAAAGCTGAAGACCAATTAAACACTTCAACTGGTTGACTGACATTGTACGTAAGTATCACAACTGTGTTTTTTCTAGAAAGTTGGTCCCCTCCTACAATGCCACACAAAAAAATTTGATGCAGAGTGGCATGATAATTGTTTGCACTGCTCACCATCAGAATATCATTACTGTGACACTGTAATAAAAAGATATTCCACATTTGAGAAGCAACCCCCCCCCCAAAAAAAAAAAAACCAAACACCCCAAACAATAATGAAGGTGAATCTACAAAAGCAGATGTCATGACCTAGGCTTTTTAACAAAATCCATTCTAATCCATCCCACCTAAGTGAGATCAAATAAATTTCTTTAACATTTTCAAAGCTTAATGTGCCTCTGCATAGATAATTTAAATTGTTGGTGAACACGAGAATGTTTCAAATGCACAATAAACATATTAGGTTCCCATATGTGCTATGACAGGTTGGCCACGGCTACTCTGATTTAATAAATGGAGTCTCAGACATTATATTTAATTCCTTAAAATCTATGAAAGAAAAAAAATAAACCTACATTAGCATTAGAAATAGTCTTAATGCCAAGGACCACCATTAAATTCTCCCCTTTGCCATATAGGCTGAGTTCTGTCAGCACTGGAGTGCTATAGCGTTAAACTCTTGCCTTGGTAAATGTACTAGCAATAAGCTATAAGTTTGCTTCTGGTGTGATCTACCGCATCTCATAGATTTGGTCCCAAGGAAAATATACCAGCATGTGAGACCATCTAGTTAATGCATCCTGATGGAAATCAGGGGTATTAGACAGTGAACTACTTCCAGCAACATACAGAAGCAGAACTTCTGCTGCTCCAGAATTTTATTGGCAAAATGCAGGTAGTATTGAGGTAGTGAGCTTTGGGAGAATTACTCATTTGGACATAGGCATCTACATTTTAATCTACACCCCATTTTCTGTAATTAAAACTTTTTTTAATCTGGGCTGCTCCACAATTTTGCCAGTTTACTCTTGAACAAAGATCCCAGTAGCTCATGAGAAGCCTGCACAATTGACATATGGTGCAGAAAAGAGTATTATATGTTTTCCAGTACACTGCTATTGCTAGCTACTATATTGGTAACTGCCTGAGTGACTGGAATGTGCCCTATAAAAACTTGGGACCAGTGCCCACAGAGGGTCTTTCCATACAGTTATAATCAGCATTTCCTGTTAGAAACAGAACTGAAACACCTCACTGTGGAGTGAGTTGCCATAATTCAACAGCGAAGTCACACGAGTAGTCTTGAGCTACAAGCTTGTCTCTCCGGCTGTAATATTTCAGCTGAACAATGATAGCAAAAGTAAGGTAAAAGCACATTAATACAAAATAGAGATTACCTCTCTAAGTGTGTAGTGTTGAAATATGTTCCTTATATAACAGCTGATCTCCACTATTCCTCACCTCTTCTTTACAAAGGTTTTAAAACAATGCGGGGAAGAAGCCTTGAAAATAATCTCAAACCTATGCATAATTTGATTATTGCTATTTGATTTTTAAATATAAATACAGATCCCAAGACAGACAGATTTTCTGTTTGCTGCTTCTGCTCAGGAAATTAATATTATTAATAGTATATTACCCTCTTCAGTACCAGATTCACCAATAAAACTTGTTAGGGTTCTCAGATCATTACAGCACCTAGGATTTCTCCTCTCTCCCGCCTACAAAAAATCTGAGTATTAGGACAGATGCAGCGCGATAATGTTAACTTTCCCTCCGCACCATATAATACCAACACTGGCCAAAATAATTATTCAGTTTTACTTTTTCTTCTCCTTAGACTGTACTCAATAGAGCAAGAATTTAGACTTATCTGCAAAGGATGAACTTCACTCTCTCAAACAAACGTGTGGGAGATTCCCTTCCTGAAGTGTGGCAGCTGGCTCATTATCAAATGCAAACTGAAGCATCTGCGTGCCAGATATGGTCACTTGCTTGTTTTGCACTGCTCAGCTATCTCCAGATATCTGTGAAGATATTTACTTTAGTTTGAGAGAGTAATCCTGTAGATGCAGAAATCTCACAGTATTTTAAAAGGATGCAATTTTTCTTGTGATTACCCTTTCCATAAGCAAGAGGCAGCATATCCTATTGCTGCCTTTAGCAACACACGTGGTGACAGGCCAGTCATTTGCTACCTCAGAACAGAGAGGGTGATGAGTTATAAACTTTCCTTCAGTGACAGCACTTGTTTTGGTGTCTCCCTTCTACCAACACTCTAATTTTCATTAAACTTGTAGGACCACATTAGTTATGTCTACAACTGCAAGTCATGTAGTCTTAGAAACAGATTTGTAGACAGCAACAGCTGGTACTGAGGATCCAGTGTTCACACTATGCACATTTCAGGGAGTTTTAACTGTCTCTGATCTGATCCTGCAGAATTTAATCTCCTGCTATAGGTGGAGACTGCTAGTGTACTCCTAGAGCACATCTCATTTAATTTAACTCTGGAGGGTGCTTGTTCACTCTGAGACTGCTCTGCTTTGCCCTGCAATGCAAACAGCCAAGGGGACAACTGGTGGATTTGATTTGAAAGTGCAGTGCTGATTCAAGCTTAAGTGCTAGTGTATACATACTCAAATATTTGACTTATTATTTTCTCTTGAATTTGGTATAAATTGGCTAGAGGGTTTCAAAAGCTATAGAAGTACCGCAAATGGCTAATAGATAGACAGACAGAGAGAGGGATGCTCTATTTTAGTAGAACATCATGGCATGGAAAAGTAATGAAAACATAGAATCATAGAATGGCCTGGGTTGAAAAGGACTTTAAAGATCACCTAGTTTCAACCCCCCTGCTGTGGGTAGGGTTGCCAACCACTAGACCAGGCTGCCCAGGGCCCCATCCAGCCTTGTCTTGAATGCCTCCAGTGATGGGGCATCCACAGCTTCTCTGGGCAACCTGTGCCAGTGCCTCACCACCCTCACAGTGAAAAATTCCGGCCTAATATCCAACCTAAACCTCCCCTCTTTTAGTTTAAAGCCATCCCCCCTCATCCTGTCACTATCAACCCCAACATCTCTAAAAATACTTAAGAACACTACCCAGTTTGTATAATACAGCCCCTATCCTATCCTGCGCTGCTGTAATTCCTGCCAGTAAATTATTCAGACCTTTACTAACAGCAGTTTTTTTCCATCTCATTCTGATACCTTTCACACAATACTGGCAGGCACAAAGTTATTCCTTCTTTTCGTTGTTTCCTTCCACCCAAAGAGACATCTGTAAGCCCTTGTGCTTTTAAAGTGCTAGATGCTCAAAGGCTCTTGTGAAATTAATAATAACCAATGCCAGCAGCATCTCAACACCCTACCCAGTATTTGCGTGTGACAGAGGGAAAACAATAGCAAAAAGGAGACATCAACTTGAATTCTTCCAGCAGTTGTTTTAAATGGTGAATATTTTCCTTTTTTTAATGTGAAAAAGAAATAAACAATATCCTTAAACAATATCTTTTTAAATCCAGAACATAAGTAGAATCTGAATTACCCCAGTGTTCTGAAAAATCTGCATTTCTCTACAGTTGTATTTGTGAACTCGGATAATTTCTACCAGTAATGGAATTTATACAGTTAGTAGCCCTATGCTTTGAAAAATACCATCCAGTAATCATCTTTGTGATTGTTACGTGGTAGCAATGTGCTTTTTATATTCTTAATAAAGCAAAATTTAAACATTCAACAAACACCAACTGCATGTTTGAAGCCCAGAAGATTTATATATAAGCCCTCCATTTAATTACGGAGGACTTGCTTAAGAAAAAGCAGGGAACTGTAGGGGAGGAATACGAAACAGTTTTGAGAAAAAACTGTACTGAAAGGGATACATGAACTGAGACAGTACAGGAGTTGCACTTCAATTCTGATTATTTAGGTGAAACTTTTACATATACTGGAATTTACTGGAAGAATGATTCTTCTGACATCTGAAAGAGGACTATATTCAAAGTACATTCTGTAACGTAAGAAATTCTCTGAAGAGGTCTAGGAGAAAATATCCATGGAATATGATATATTAAGTGTAAGAAACACTTACCTTGTTGAATATCCTTCATCTCCAGGTGCAAACTGGATATTAAAATTCCTACAGTTTGAGACCGTTTTCCATCCAATAATTTGATAATCTAGAAAGATGATGAAAATGATGTGAGATCAAATGAACACTCTACAAAGGCTTTGTTCACATTAATGACAGAAGCTAATTTGTGAATTCAATGTCTCTCCAAACATCTAGCCTTTTTATTAACTAAATGTGGTAGTAAGACCTTCATCTTATCTCCATGCTCTGCAGCTTAACAAGTGGGTGACAAATGTAAGCTTGAATTTTCACCATGTCTAGTAAAGAACATCACCTCTTGCAGAATTCTATTAAGAAGAGGAAAAAAAGGCACATCAATCTTTTATTCTCAGGTATACTTTTTCCTCCTTTAAGATGATCAGGGCAGAACTAAAGATACTCTGAGTACACCACAAGTTCCTTAGTTTGTTTGCTATTTCATATTTCAGTGTGAACCCATTTAAGTCTATCTTTTTGACAAAGGATCAACTCCTGACAAAGGAGATTCAAGAAATGTATTCTCATGCCCTCTGAACACTATTGCTGGAACACTAGTGGCTACTGAAAGGACTTCTTTCCCTCTTGTCTGAATGTGCTTTTTCCACACCCTTGACACTTCACAAGGATTTGAGGATTTTGCTCAAATTTTGGGTGACATTTTTTAGTATAGTATACTGACATTCAGATTATAATCTTTTCAGATGTTGGGTGAGGGGAGGAGAAGAAATGGGAGGGAGAGAAACCTTGAGGAAGTTATTTTGGCTTGTTGAAATTACTTATACCGATGTGGATCAGTCCATAAATAAAGCAATGAAAAGTAAACCATGAGAATTTTAGAAGTGTAGTTCAGATGTTAGAAATGTTGAAACCAAACTTCCCATAATGTTTGGACTGTTGGTATTTGTGATTTTGTTTTATGCCATAAGGAAGATATGACAACAGCACATCACAAAACGCAATACAGACATAAGTTCTTCAAAATGAGAAATGTTCAGATCCAAGCAATGGGCTTACTTCATAATGTTGATGAACAAATACCATTAAAAATATTAACTCATATGTAAAACTAAAACTAATAGCTAAGTTTTCCTTAAATTTATATTCATAGTATCTGAATAATATTAAATCTATATTTACCCAAAGTTAATTTTAATGGTTGTGTGACACTAATATTTAGATATTTAATAATATTTAAAACTTTAAATATTTTATCTCTTATCCCTGTAATATTTGTATAATGATAACATTACAGTTAACTGACCAAATTTATAACATCTCATACAAATGTTTCTTATCTAAGTTTTATGGGATTTAGTAACATTTAACTGTGCAACTACTTAGTCATTCACCTATACAGAAGCAGATTTGTAGTTGAAAAATACTGGATGTATGTTAAAATAGATGTTGCATATTTTCTGCCAAAATAGGAAATAAAATCTAAGTGATTTTTTTCAGCCTATATGTACAGCACATATGCTGAATGTTACAAAAGCAATACTATTTAAAGTGTTTTCTTTAAATAAGACAGAATGCAGGTTCCTTACCACCTGAGCATACAAGCAGACAAGATGATTTAGCTACAAGTTACCAGAAATACATACTCTGAAAGCATCACATCCTGTTGACTGTGATTTTTCAGAGCAAATGTAACTCCTCAGTTTATCACGGTAATTTCTGAGGCTTTACATGAATTTGCTGAACTCCCCAGCACATTAGCTTCTTACAGGGATAATTACAGGCTTGAGTAGTATGCAATTTGTACAGCGTTCACTGACCTCCAAGTTGACCTTGTTCAGGGGCAAATTCATAGGTTGTCATAAACCCCATTAGACATGCCTAGTTTGAGGCAAAACCTTTCCAGACTACAGCTGTTGTAGACAATATGACATTTGAAAACATTCTATTAAAGTACTAAGATATTCCCCAGACCAAACTAGCTCACACTGCTAAGCAAGACTTCCTCCTTAAAAGATCAGTGAAAAAGAATTTTAAAGAAGAGCCTGTATAATTTTAGAAGCTAAAACAGAGATTCATGTTTTAAAATGGCCAACTGACTGTAAGCTCACATGCATTTTAGACAAATGTACACATGGTCACAATTACCAGGCATCAAACTAGACTACCCAAAATAGCTTCAACCAACTGAAATCTGTAACTGAAGGCTAATATTTCATTCATTAGAGAGCAAAAATGGAGGAACAAAACAACAGAATAGCTTAAATTGGGCATAAAACTACTCTAAAAACACAGTTTGTCATAGATTTTTAGAACCAATGTGTAACTTTAAAGATTTTTGCAACAAAAATATATAATCAGTAGTAAAACAGAGAACATACCTTCAGAGATACTCATTTGCCCTGAATTATGGTTATTCCGAGGAAGTCAATGACAGGGAATTAAATATGTGTGTGAACTCCAAATGGAAAGGAGACAAAAAAAATCTGCACTTTTCCAGGTCATAAAAACCATAGGGCAAATAGAATGAAAGTTTGTAAAGACTGCACTGAACTATTTAGTCTATGCTTTTAAAAGACAAATCACTGATCACCTCTCAGCATATTGGGACTTGCTTGTAGCTGGCAGTGACAGGTAAGCAGCTAAAATCCAGCTGACGCCAGTTGATGCTGCCATGCCAGCTGGCAGAGTTTGCCAGCTGCCTGTCACTTGCTCCTCCAGACCATGAATGTATTGTAATGGATGCAGCATCTTCTGGCTCAGTGACAAAATTGTGCCAATTCATTTAATTCACTGATCTGTAACATTATTTACTCTATGTGGTATTCCTCAACTATTTTTAAATGTTATTAAGTTAGTTGATTTGCTGTATACAAGTGTCCCTTCTACATCTTTAAAATATTTATCATCTAATTTAAAAGTGGAGACATACTGAATCTCGAATACATTCATAAATTATTATGTCATTCCTATTAAAAGGTGCTTCTCTAATGTAGCCAGAAATGTATTTCATTAAATATTGTACGATAGACTTCACTGTTTTGTCTAACTGTAATGTCTACATTCTGTCCACGATACTTACTGGTGCTGAAATCTGAACAGATTCAGTTTACTTTAGTGACTAAAAGCTAAATCCTTCCTCCCAATGCTGCATGGATTCTTTCCATAATATTTAAATTTATTGAGAGAAGCCATAAGCTAAAAAGCTGTCTTGCATATCAGAGTTTTTCCCTCCATTCCCACTCATTAACTTTTACGGTGAAGTCAACAGCCTGGACCCATAAGTAGTCTGCTGAAACCCTGTTCAAACAGAGGAAGAATATCCTGCACAAGAAGCAAGTAAGTATGCCCCTAAAGCCATTCTACATAAACACCCCAAGAGTTACCAATGAAATTTCAGAAGCTTAAGACTAGGTATTATCTCTTCTATTCCTACTCAAAGAAGCGCCAAGTTTAACTATTTTTTTTTATTTAACATGGATGAACCATAGCTTTATATTTTTAAAATAGCTTAAAAATATTTTAGGAGACATGTAATTCTATTTGCAATTCTACTGAATGAGAAACTCCCACTATTTTTAGCTTTTTGCTAAAGCACAAGCAAATGGCAATTTCTCAGGATAAAATAGGAGGTAAGAAACTTACTTCGGCATCTTTATTCCTATCAAAATTGTAAAAACAAAACAAAGCCACAAAATAGACTTTTACCCTTTACAGATACTTTCCATATCCTACAAGACTGGAGAGCTTAATGGTAAACAAGGAAATGTCGTATTCATTCATCTCAGTACAGCACAGAAAACAAAAAGAAAGTGAGAGTGCCTTGGAAGAGCACGCACTAGCATTTTACTACTTCTACTCAAGTTTAAACACTGTTTATTATCTTATGCAGACAGCTGAAGACAGTCATTGTGTTTCAACCCTGCAAAGCTTCCAAAATTTTCAGCAATATCTGCCTTTCTTGCGGAAACACAAAATTCATTAATTGTAATTCCTCATTTAGTTAGATGGACAAAAACTTGCTGACAGACATATCCCCTTCAGTTAAAAAAAATGAAATTCACTCAAAATATTGACACTCTTCTTAAATGAGAACACATGTTAATAATTATGTGAAGTCTGTTAGAGATAATAGACAACAGAAAAGCCATTATCTTTAATGTCCTCCTGTGTCTTTGAAATGATAATCATTGCACTAAAGGGCCAAAAATGATTGATGGACTTTCATTTGGAGCATACACCTGACACAAATTACCTGATATTTACTCTTTTTTTTTTGTAAGATGAAGACTGAGTGTCATCATAAACATCCAACTATCCTGTTTCTTGAAAAACTATACAAAATACTTGAGTCTTTGAGGATAAGTTACTAACAAGTGCCCAAATACAAGGGAAAAACTAATGCAACTTCAAAATATGTGTTAGTCCGTCAATGGAGCTACAGAATGCACATGGAATAAATCAAAGCAAAAGAATGTTCTTTTCTAAATTCTCCCTTTTTCAGGCTTAGAGGACATCATAGCTTAATACATAAATGAATCATGTTTTTTATTTCATTCCAAAATATATGTCCTAATTCTGCCTTTCTTCTATTTGGTACTAAAAGAACAAATTTTGTTTCTGCAAATTTCGGAAGAAAGGGAAAACCTATGGTTTGAAAAAAAATATATGTGCCTATCAGCTTAAAAATTTGCATGGATACGTACAGACAAGAAATCGTTAACAGTTTAGAATGAATGAAAGCAAAATTGTTCGCATGTAAAACTTCGGCCCTTCATCTGACATGAAAACATCTATAGAAGACTCTGAATCTGGTGAAGATTTTAGACTCTCCAGATTATATTTAAATCTATTGGCAGCTGAGTTCTTTCAAAGCCATCCAAATGTTGTTGGGTTTTGTTTTGTTTTGTTTTGTTTTCTTTTTTTCGGAAAGATAGGTTAGAGCTTTATATGCTAATTGTTTTCTGTTTTCATAAACAGCTATGGACCTTAATGTTACCATACTGAATCTGGTTACAGTTGAACATTTTGCTACATAAAACTTTACAGTTCAAGTCCCTTTACAATTTCACAAATATAACTTAGAAATTATTTGTTTTAATAAACCATACATTGCTAGACAAATGCACACAAGTGCTTGTGGATAATACAATAGGTGCAGAAATTATATGTCCAGAATACTACAAGTGAAATCTAAGCATGACAAAATACAGAAATGATGATGAAAACAGTCTAGATTAATAGTTGCACTTTCACAACCACATCAGTGATACTTTAAAAATTGGAGTTAAAAATAGGAGTCATATTCAAAAGGCAATTAAGGTCTAAATGTCCAATAGAATCAATATCTAAATTGAAGTTATATAGTAAAATAACCTGGTGGATCTAGCCCTTCTTCTTCCTGATTTCCAAGAAGCTGTAACTTATAAGTAATTTTGAAAGTGGGAACAACTATGTTTGAAATTTAAAACTACGTTTCATTTGAAAATAAAGACCACAATATCTTACATGGTATAAATACTTTTAGATCCAATATATATCACCAAGCTGCATTATATCAGGAACTTACTTATTTAGATTAAGCTAACTGAATTAGCCAAAATGAGAGAGAAATTTGATCCATATTCAGGTGCTAACCTTTATTTTCGTCCAGTAACTTCAACTCTGCCTGGTGCAAATTCAACCACTTCAGAACTATCCCAGGAAATAAATCCCACTCTTTCTTTACATTATTTATCCATCTAGAGTCTCTGGGAAAGTCAGGATGCAAGCAATAGTCTCTTTTCCATTTCATAGATATCATATACAAAAAATCACTGCATTGTATTACCTCACACAAGATTGTAATGCCTTTAGTCTTACACTTCAAAAGCATTCTTATGAGAAAATAATTACATTTATTAATTCTTAAATATATTCACACTATTTTGCTCTAATATTGGGACATACATAATACAATAAATTCTCCCCATCCAGAAAAGACAAATTCTACTCTGAAGAAACAGTACGTAAAAAGTAGAATATTTATTTTGATCATTATCTATATAATACTGTAGAACTTTTATTTGCAAGACTGCATACATGCAGAGCAGATAAATGGTCAAGAATAACTGTTTCCTGAAATGTTTTAGAGGATGTAAATTTGGAAAAAAAAAAAAGACATTCTTCCAAAGCTGTTAAATTTTCCAAAGGAGTGCATGATCAAAGATGCATGAACAGCCACACACTTTGCAGAGCTTCTAAGTCTAGACAAGCACAACCATAACAAACTTCAAGAACATGTAAGTGTACCAGAAACGTACATCTGACCTCCACTTGATATTATTTTTACATTATATCACTATCAAATGAATGTACTACATTTTCCAAACTAAGTTAATAGATGTCTAAAAATAAATAAAATCACCCTCTATGCAGTCCTTTAAGAAGTTATGTTACCATTGCTGCTAGAAGGTTCTTAAGTTTCCTTCCTTTTTCCCCACATACTTATTAGAACACCTTATTTTTTAATAGCTCATTTCAAATTCTAATAATTTCATCCTCATGTCATCACAGTAGGCTCTAGAAACTAGTGCAACTCAATTAAGAAGCCATTTTCTGGCAGGTACGAAAGGAGAAAATTTGTGAATCATGAAAGTGCTTCCACTCTGGAATAAAGGATAGCCAGCTGTTTTCATCCATAGGACAATGGACAGAAAGTGAACTTGATGCCTTTTAATTGAGTAACAGAATCACGATGTTGGAAAGGCACTCAAAATGTCACCCAAAGCATTTCTGCACTTTGAGACAGTATCAACTGTATGTGTACCATTCTAAATAAATTTTCTTAGAGATCTCCCAATACAGAAACACAATTTCCCTAGCCAAAATTGTTCTGCATTCCTTTGGTATCCTTACTTTTAGAAAGCTTTTCATAATTTTTCTTTGCAGCAGCTGCATGCACTTGATGACACTTACTATGTGTTCCAATCAACCTTCTCTTTTCTAGACTAAACAATCATCGTAATGCAATTCTTTTCTCAGAGACTACTTTTACAGTTTCCATCATTCTCACTCTTCTTGACTCTTTACAGTTAGTAAACATTCTTAACGAAGAGCTGTAGCACCTAAACCTAGATGCAGTTCTCAACTGAGACACGTCTGACTCTTGCAAGCAATACTTCTATTGATCTATCAGAGTTTTGTTTTCCCTTTTTAGTAGTTCCACAATTTCACAACTCATGTTCCTCTTGTGAGCCACTATAATCCCAAGATCCTTTCTGCTAAACTTCAGTGAGCCAGTTTTACCCCATCTTATTTTTAGGTAGCTGAATATCCTTAACTGTATTAACCTTTGTGCTTATCCCTGTCTTTCTCACCCTATCTCTGATACACAAGAGCTTTCTAAAGCGTCTGCTCCAGTACATTTGAAACTGCTTGCAACTAGGTGGTTTTTACAGAGTTAATATTCCATTATCCAGGTCATAAATGAAAATACCAAGCTAACCAGACCCAGCACAGATGCCCACAGAATCCTCAATGTATTTTTGACACTTCCTATTTTGACACTGAGTCTATGTACAACTATAAATATATTATATATTATAAACATTTAT
>NW_010130450.1:0-3475 GCF_000699245.1 Pterocles gutturalis | reverse complement strand
CGGAGCGTTTCCTCGCTTCCCAGCAAGCCCTGCTGGCAGCCACATTCCTCTGTGCTTAGCATGCGGACGCAGCCTAAAAATAGTTGCTGTTCCTCCTCGGTGGGATCCGGAAAAATGGCTGTGGAGGGGCTGCAGGGGAAGGGGCGGAGGGGAGGCTGGGCGGCAGAGGATGGACCCGTGTTGGGGTGGCAGTTCACACAGGACGCCCGTGCGGAGGCCAGAAGGGTTAAATGAGTTAGAAGGAAAGAGCCCGGCGTGAGAGAAGCAGAATTTGTTTCAAGCTGAAAGTGTGCAAGATCTTGTTTTGGTATTGAAGGGCAGGAGTGCCGAGGAAGTCGTTCGCAGGCTGTGTTCACTTCACAGGCTGTGTTCACGGTGCAAGTGATTGGAAAGGCATTAGGCTGCATGAATAATGACATAGGCCTTGTAAAGATGGGTAAAGCAGCATTTATTTTCTGTCATCTTCGTATGTCCCAAAGGAAGGCTGAATGTCAGTGCCTTCTCAGATTATACACCTGTTAGGAAAATGAGAAATTGAGGCAATACATCTGCTCAGACATGACATTCTGCTACTGTTTGAACAATTGTAGCTTTAGAATAGTCTTGAACAGCTCTGTGTCTGGGGCAAAAACAGCAAACATAAGATGCTTACTAGAGGAATTATTAGGTGTTGGCTTAGTATTTTACAGGGGCTCAGGCTTGATGACTGTAATGTTCCCTTCTGATCTGGGAGAGAGGAAAAAAAACAAAAAAAAAAATCCCTAAGGCAGCATAGTGAACATTTTGGCCACTATTAGGAGTCATGCCCAGAGCATGATAGCAGTTGCAGGGGAGCTGCACAGCAGATTTCTTACACTTAAGCCACTGGACGTAGGTCTGGATGTGACAGCCAAGACATAAGACCAAACATAAGCCTGTGATAACAAATGAAGTTCCTAACATTTTCCTAAAAAATTTGTTTTCCTAACATTTCTCTTTGCAGTTATGTCTTCCACATCACACTGACAGCTCTGAAAATGCTTATACCTGGACAGTGCAATCCACACTGCATTGAAATGATCTTGCCAGTAGGTTCTGAACTTTATGGATAAACAGGCAACTGTAGAAAAAACAAAGTGTGTGTGTGCTTGTGGGGCGGTGGTGAGAGGTGGGTGGGCATTTTGGGTTCTGTGCTTGGAAGCAGGTGGCTTTCAGAACGCGGTTTCACTTTGATCAGAGAGAAGATCGCTGCGTGAAAAAGTAGCCTTTTTCATGGCTGATGCTATTTTGGGAGGACTGCTGGCCTCAGATGTAGAACTGGAGACAGCTTTCAAGGGTCATGTCCCCATACTACACACCTGGCTGGATGAGAATTTCAAATAAAGCAGATCTGCTGAGTACATGCTGAGCTCTGGCTGGCCTCTGAACCTTTTTCTGATTTTGGGAGACCAGAGGATCTCCTTGCAGGACAGAGGACTGTGGCCTTCCCTCTGGCTGCTCTGTCTTTTGTCCCTTTGTGCTGTAGATTCTGGTCATAGCATCAGTCCCTGTGGTGCCCAAATCATGGCTCAGCAATTTAGATGGTTCCAAAGAGACTGTTAGGAAACAAAAAGCCAGTGTGAAAGAAGAATACGAGTCCTCATAGTTGAGATTTCTACTATGGAGATAACAAGGAAAATTTCCCATTCACTTTAAATAGTTTTTCAAAATTTATTCACTGCATGAAGCGTATTTATCACACCAAAGGGTGTGCGGGTTAGCAGAGAAACACAGGCTGGACATGGTGAGCTGGTCAAGAGGCAAGGCCAGTCTGTGTGCTGGATGCTTTGCATACCTCTGACAAAATGAACCAGTGGTAATTGCCGTTTATCTGGCTTACGGACTTCCTGCTTTGTGTTGCTCCCATATGAGGTAAGGCAAGCCAGAGTATATGAATGAAATCATAAATAGAAGTTAAAATGAAAAATAAGTGCAAGCTTTAGACTGAAATGTTGTATCTTTAAATTGCTAGAACTATACTGCAGGGTTTTTCTGCATGCTTGTTGTTTAATTGTTGTTTTCTAATTTAAAAACAATTCATAAATGCCACTAATATTACCGAGTATTCTGCATTAAAACAGAAAATCATGGATACCTCTCAGTGGTTAAGGAGTTTATCCCCACGCTAACAAATGTTTCAGTGGTTACAGTTCACTGAAATCTATAGCAGGATCATACAGAAAACACTGCTCCATATGGGTGTGGATAAGGCATTTTAGCTCTTATGGAGCCCCTAAAAATAGTCCAAATTAAAAAACCGCACATTATTATCTTCTCATGATGAGACAATTGATGAGAAACAAGGCTCCAATTTAAGGCCAAGCATGAATGTAGTGAGCAACGTGATCAGGAAAAGCAAAATGCCTGTCTGCTCAGGAGGAAAGCAGCAAAGCAAACTGGAAGGAGCAATGCTGTAGGGCAGGATTATTTGTTAGGGGTTTTTTTTTTTTAAAGAGTCTGGTTTGTTCATTATTCTCATGCTTATTCCCCGTCTCTGGGTTCCAGTCACCCATCATTTTCTGTGCCTGCAGAGAGGAGCAATTTCTGTCACTAGATCAAAATACTTGTTCTGCTCAACAGCAACTTGTTGACACTTGAATTTCGTTGCAAGAGCTAGCTCACCTTAGCGTGCCTGGTGTCCCCAGCACAATCCCCAGTATGAACCAGCTGACAGCCTGACACGGGTTATTAAACTCCTTTTGAAAGCCGTTGTTCTGAGGTGCAGGGCGGGTTCACTCACAACAGCATAGGTGGGGCTGCGTCTCCCTTCTGAATCAGCTCCTGTCAGCCAGGTCCTCCCGCTGCTGGTCCCTACCACCCTCAGTGCCCGCATCTTTTTCCTGCTCGTTTGCTTGTGTGCTCACTATTGATCAGTGTTGCATCAACCAAACACCATCTCACCGGCTAGCGGCTGGCTTGCTGCCCTGTGCTGCTCACTTGCAGGGAGTACACGTGCTGGTATCATGTGCCTGGCTAAAGAGTGATTTTATTTGGTGCCTCACCCTGACCCCTCAGCACCTCTGAACAAGGGAAGGAAAGGAAAGGGGACATGCCCTGGGCCCTGCAAGTGTGTGCTGGTTTTGGCTGAGATGGAGTTTTCTTCATAGTAGCTAGTACAAGGCTACGTTTTGGATTTGTGCTGAGAACAATGTTGATAACACGCTGATGTTTCAGTTGTTGCCAAGTGATGCTCTCCTTAAGCCAAGGACTTCTTCAGCTTCTGGTGCTTCCCCTGCCCTCCCAGCTTCTCTACAGGAAGCAATTCTGTACAAAAGAAGCTGTGAGGAGACACAGCCAGGAGAGCTGACCCAAACTGGCCAGAGGGATATTCCATACCATAAGACGTCATGGTCAGTATATCAGCGAGGGGAGTTGGCCGGGGGTACGATCACTGCTCCGGGACTGGTTGGATGTCAGTCAGCAGGTGATGAACAGTTGTATCACTTGTTTTTCTTGG
>NW_010130449.1:91903-100448 GCF_000699245.1 Pterocles gutturalis | reverse complement strand
AAAATAAATAAAATAAAATATCATCAAATAAAATATGTATAGATAATTCCAGGCATTGTTATCAGCACTGGGAAAGCCTACAGAGGGAGTATGAATGGAAGGAGACCAGCCAGGGTGCAGGGCCAGAGAGAGGACTGAGATTTCTCTTCTTTATCACCTCTAGAGGTGGTGTGCTTGACTGCAGCACAAAACACTTCTTCCACACATCCACCCCTCCCTCATACTCTAGCAGAAAATTTGTAGCCACTTGTCTTCTTCCCCCAAAGCATCACTTTCCATAGAAAGCCATAAAGAGCAGACCATTGCTGAAGGTGGAGAACCATAGATGGTCCTAACAGGGGGACCTGAGACATCTCATTGGTACATATCTTTGGTACCCAAGTGGATGCAGGAAAACTTTCAGTTCCTCTACGCAAAAGACAGAGTGGTGGATGGTTCTTGCTTTAAACATTCCTTCTTGGGACAGGCTGTACTTTGGCCATGGAACAAAACTTTGCTCTCCAATGGCTTTGGTATTTCCCCTGCTACTCTGAGTTCAGATGGCAACAGTATTCCCTGAACACAATAAGTAAAATTCACCTTGACAGCACTTTGCTGTCTGATGTGCAGCCCAGCTTCTTAATATCATAGACTCACGGAATGGTTTGGGTTGGAAGGGACTTTAAAGATCCTCTAGTTCCACCCCCTGCCATGGGCAGGGACACCTCCCACTAGCCCAGGTTGCCCAAAGCCTCATCCAGCCTGGCCTTGAACCCCTCCAGGGATGGGGCATCCACAGATTCTCATCTGAATCTCCCCTCTTTCAGCTTAAACCCATTACCCCTCATCCTGTCACTACCCTCCCTGATCAAGAGTGCCTCTCCAGGCCCTCAATAACTCTCTGCTCCTTGTTGCCTCAGCTGCAGCCAAGTCATCTGGCCAGTTTTCCCAATTCTAGTCCTTTTGATTCACCCATTTCAGTGGTTTTTTGTTGTTTTTTTTTGTTTTGTTTTGTTTTTTCCCACAATGACTCTCCCATCTGATATCCTCTGTTCGCTCCATCTAATGCAATTCCAGACTTTTTCAAGAGACATTGCCATTAATGTAAACAGGTGCATCTGCACAGGTCTATATGTGTAGGATGACTCCACAGACAAATTCACCCACCTTGGTGATCCAAACTGGTCTTGTTATCTCCTGACTGCCCAGTTTCTCTCCCTCTCACAACATTTCCTCCCATGCTTCTCGTTGTAACATATGGCTCATTCTACCCTGACCTCTGTATGATGCCACTCATTCCTGGTCAGTACCATATCCAAGGAAAATATCACTTTTGCATATTGTCTCTTCTTTCAAACTCATTGCACATCATATCTGAGGATGACACGAGATATTCCTTATTTATCCAAGAGCATGTATTCTCTTACGGTCACTCCCTTCCCCAACTGCTAATTTAAACAAGACGATTGACGTGGCCATCACGTCTAGCACTCTAAGATCTGCTAAAAATTTCTTTGTGTTTTTCCATCCAGATTTTTCATGGTTGCTCAGGACACCTGTTAGTTTCATCAAGAAATGTTTGTCTGGCTGACAACGCTCATCCTCCTGAAACGCCAGCTTGAGGACACTCTTTTGAAAGTTCAGACTGTTTATCTTTCAAAGGAACTACTTATTCGGAGCAGGCTAAGAGAGGTGATCCAAACTTGGGTCTGGTATGAATTTAGTAAAGCAGGATGCCTCTGTTTGGGCTATCTGAAATTCAAGATCTGCTCAGTCTTGAACCTACGACTGTTTGTTATCCAGAAGTGGATTTAAGTCTAGACTGCTTGATCGCCTCAGAATTATAGGTGATCACGTCACTGCTCGTTTGATCTGCTCCTCGTTCAAGAGCTCTGCACATGGGAACAGCAGCTTATAAATCAATAACAAGCAGGGGGAACGAGAGGCACGCTCTTTGTCATTCCTCCCTAAATCCACTCTCCTTATTAAGCATGGAAAAGTTCTTGGGCTTCTTGCAACACATAAAGGAAGCTCCGTGGAGACTCCTGGATTTGTACTGAAAGAGCAAGAAGGGAAAGTCCTGAAGTTTTGGAATTTTTATGCATGCTATTAATAATAATAATTCATAAATCAATAACGGCCGAAGGGTCACGCAGAAAGAGTCTGCTGCCCGGCTCTGTAAGAGACTCCTGTGTGGGTGTGAGAACCTCTTGAAATGGCAAAGGACTCTGGAAACAATGAAGAAGAAATGAATTACATTTTTTTTGGCAGAAACAAATCAACAGTTCCACCCCCACTCTTTTTTTTTTTTTTAAACCAGAAATAGATACTTGAAAAAAAATAAAACCAAACAACATTTTTCTCTTGACTCCAAAAATAAAACATCTGAATATCCAGAACTTGCTTTTTAATTTTTTTACATCAGAGTTCTGGCAGTTCTCATTAAAAAAATGTCCTGCTTTGTCCAAGCACACTCACGTTAAAATGCAGACAGAAGACTAGATGACTCCAGGGATTGGTAATGGGATACACAGCCTTTCACCTTGACATCATCACTTCAACCAACCCAGCCCAGTAGTGGCTACACCGGCTACCGGCCACTGATGGCTGGTTGATGGGGGCTCCCCAGCATGTGCCACTTAGAAAGATCCCCTGGAAAGACCTTGGACAGGAAGATCTTCCTACAAGAAAGTGGGCAGCTTCAGCCTGCAGAACCATTTGTGGGTCATCTGTTGGCCCAACATCTGAAAACTGAGACTATTTCCGTTCCCCCCAACAATTTCCTTCTTGTGAGTAGATGGACCACAAGCAGCAAGGCAGAACTTCTCTTGCTGGGCTCGTACACCTCTTTCTGCATCATAATGCACTCGAACAGCAAGGTTCAGAGGCTCTCCCGTGGTCATACAGTTCTGCAGAATCAGTGGAGACCAACTCAAACAGATCCCTGTGCCTAAAACCCTTTGATGATGCCGATTCTGCAAGTGATCCTTGCCCGGATATCATTGCTCTTGCTTTGGGAACCTTTTCACCATGTCTTGCCTGAGTCTTCCTCGCTTGAATTTAAGCTCATCCGACTGGACCCTGTCTCTGTAAATGCCTCTAGAGGTCAGTTCTGCAAGAAACCTTCTCTGCACTTGTCTGCATTATTCAGCAGTGACGTGTTGTGCTGAAAAACTGACACAGGTGAGCATGTAGTACCTAATGACGATTGAAAGCCCAGCCATGGAGAAGTTGTGGAAGTACCAGTGAGGTTTATTCCCAAGCAAGGCAGCCTTTTTCCTCCAAATAGTGATTTTATCAGCATCTGGTTCATGCAGACTGAGTCTCACCCTTGGTTGTTGATAACAGCAGGCAGCTTGCTGGAGAAAGCTGGCCACCAAGAACTTAATAAATGTATGTCCCCATTTCTTCTGCAGCGCTATCCACCAAAAATTTGTACCACTTGACGCTGTCGGTCACTTGGATGCTGGCCCGCATCAACAGATAACCCTCCTGCTACCAGGGTAACACCACCCGTGTGCGGGTCAAAGTCCTAAAAAACTTTTTTTTTTTTTTAAGAGCGGGAGAAAAGAATGTGACATTCAAATAAAACTACAAGGGGGGGTGGAAATTTTCAGATAGACAAAGTGTAAGTGATGACACAAGTTAGGAATTTTGGCTGGGGCGACGTCTTGCCAGCGATGGTGAGGACCCTCTGAGGGAGAAGATCAGCTGAGGTGCTGACTGCACGTGCACGGCCAGATTTTCGGTGGGTGTAAAGGGAACCTGCTTCTTCTGAGGACAGTTGAGTGATCCCAAATTACACTGCTTTCATGACAAACACAAATCACACTGCACCAGTCAGATAGCAGTGGCTTTAAGGGAAGATTGCCACCTGAAAGGCATATCTTGGTGGGCTCCCACCCACTCCTGCCGCAGCTCTGTTTATAAAAGCTCAGTCCATGGTGTCAGGATCAACATGTCTACATCTCACTTTCCTCGGAAAAGCAAAAAGACCTGCTGGTAGGAAGGGACTGCTCAGCTGCAGCATCATTTACCCATATGTACCTGAGAGCTCATAAAGAAATATTTCATCTTACACTTGCATTGGTCTTGTTTTTCTCTTATTCTTAGGATATAATCTGCATTTACTTCTATTTGCCTGCTTACCCCAGCAGAAGGCTTGGTAGGAGACCTTCTTCTTCTCCCTAAGATAAAAGAATTGATTCAAGGCACTTGGGAATCCTTTTAACTCTTGTACAGACTCCTGATGCCTTTAGGTATTCAAGCTTTCCTGAGCTTGATTTAGCTGCAGGGGCATAGGTGCCCAGAGACATTTGGGATACACGGTGGTATCTGAGATACCTTCCTGGAGCTGCCAGTATGGGACTGGACCTACGGGAGCAGGAGCCTGAGTGGGATACCTATGCCCAGGTAACTGAATTCTACCTATTTATTTATTTCGTAGGCTCACATTGGATGCTGGTTTTTGATTCCAGCACACTTAGTCATGGGATAATTTTTTAAATAGAGTTGGGAGCAGGAGCTAAGAAGTTTAGGTGGTATCTAGGTACCAACCTCCCAACCCAGGACTGTGGTTCCCTGGTGGGATCTCCCTGAGCGTGGAGCAGGAGGGGACATGGATCGGAGCGGTGGTTCAGTCTATCGAGACTGTGGCTGCTCTGGCAAGTCACAATAGTGGAAACCAGTCACGGTTGTGTATCCAGAACTAATGCACGTATGAATGTGCCTTAAGTAGGTAGATGGGGATTTTATGAACTGTTTCTTTAGGGGTCCAAAGTCTGTCTTAAATGAAATATAAGTGTCTAAGTCCTTTTGTGAGCCTGGGCCTCTCTGGTCCTTTTCTGCTTCTGTAATCTGAGGATCAGCACACTTGCCTGCCTTAGAGGATGTGGTAAAGATAAATATATTAAAGACAGTGGGGTGCTTGATATTGTAACGATTGAGGCCAGATATCTGTAGCAGAAGCAGAAGTAAAAAGAAATAAGATAATAATTGACAAGGAACCTTGCCAACGTGTGTCTTGGCAGCCAGCTCCGCAGTAACCTATCATTTAAGATGGTGGGGTTCCCCTCACCTTCTAAAATCTAGTAGCACTGGGGGATTTGTGAATGTGAAACAAGCTCTCTCCAGTTCTCCGACTCTTTTATATTTCCTCATGCTGCTCTGGAGTCCTTCTTAGGCATGCTTCCCGATGGCTTGGAAATCTCCGGGCACGCATTGAAGCTTCTATATTTGCTCTCAGCCTCTGCCAAGATTAGCATTACGACTCTATGGAAAAATATCCGTCAACCGGATATAAAAGAATGGTGCGAGGAAGTAGAGCTATGTCAAGGCAGCACAAATATAGCTTATACGTTGTAGGGGGAAGCTGGTATATTTTATTTTTCCATCTGGCACTCTTTTTTTTCAGGTTATTGTAGCTACAGCATAATGCTCGGGATCCTTCTAAGACTCCTGATTTGGGTTCAGATTATTTCCACAGGCTGCTTGTGATAGGGATGGGCCAACTTCAAAAAGATCCATGGTTTGTGTTCACTCCAGATAAACATCCAGGGGTTCAGATGCTTCTCTGTTCTTCTCCGCCCAATTCAAGCTCCTAGGACTATAGCTGGGCGGGTAGGGAAGGTTATTTTGCTCATCCTGATGTAAGGTCTGACTCCATGAAGTGCTGAGCACTGGAGCAGCTCTGCACTGGATGGAGCTGAAGGAACAAAGAATATTTCAGCAAATGCCATAAATCCCATTTACATCAGGCTGTCTTTCTACCCGCTTGCCGATACTGGAGAGTGAACGGGTGCGACTTGCATTCCAAGAAGCCGGAAAAAGGTTTTAAGGGTTTAAGGAGGAGTTAGTTAAAGTAGGAGATTAAAACACATTCCTCGACTCGGCCCCTCCGAAAGCAGCTTCAGTTCCCCTAGAGTCAGCAGGACAATGCAGTGGTGACACGGAAAAGCTACCAGGAGGGATACAAGGTTGGGTGGCCCAAGCCTACCTGCAAGCCTTGCTGGCATGACACACGTATCAAGGGGACAAAGACGTTAACTCCCCCAGGTTAGGCTCTCCCAGGGCTCGCTGGGGCTATAGGTTCATTATGGGGTGACTTTGCAGTGGGTCAGCCCCGCTGCAATCACTGTCTTTGCTTGGTGCATCCCACAGGAAGTGCAAAGGAGCCCACCTCCACGCCCATCATAACCTTTGTTTAGATTTTCCTCTTAACTAGGCCCTTATTCTGACCCAAAACGGTCTGGTAAGTACACATGGCTTCTGATACTCCTAGCTTTAATACCTGATTGATCCCTGCTGTGGGTCATGGGGAGCCAGATACTTCCAGGAGGCAGAGTAGAAATAGGAGATTAAGATTTCGGGTAGAAATAATTGCCCCCATCTCTGCTGACAATGTAGGCAGCCTTGTGTAAGTACCTGCCTGGCACAGCGACCTTGGTCCAGGATATTCTTCCCAATCCCCTCTTGACTACACGGAAACCACCACATGCAGTGGGAGGGAGACCTCTCTGAGCCCAATGTAGGATTTGTTTCTATTTCTACAGTCATCTGAAGAAAAGGATTAATAGAGGAAAGACTGTTTCTCCATCTTCTCCACTCCCTCTGTCTCATTGCCTTCCTTCTGCAACGAGAGGAGCAATGAGTCTCATGTTTGAAAGGTTTGCTTTGTTTTCTCCTGACCTTGCATTCAAAATTTAAAATCCATCATCTCTGAAAGTTCCTTGGAAATTTCTTCATCGAATTTTTGAACTAGCGCATTTCCCAATTGAAGCTGCCACTGAATCGCCTCCAAGAATCTGTTTTACACTGAAATTTGACGAAGGATTTGGATTAAGCCAAACAGGAAGCACTGAAGAGGTTTAGCACCACTGGCACTGCCTGAGAACTGGCCACTTTGGAAAAGTGAAGGCGTAATTATTGTAGTATTGTTAGGATGTGGTTGGGGTTCCTCTGTACTCGGTGCTGTACAAAGACACTAAACAAGACATAGAGCACTCACAGCACTGATCCAAGGCAGGGAAACCTAAATTAAGTTTCAGAATAGCAAGCCCAGTTACTCACTTCTTGGATAACTTTTACAGTCTTGCTGCTTCTTGCAAGGTGACAGCACAATGGCTACAAGTCTTAGATCTGTTTGTGTATCTGCGTGCTATGCTTAGTCCCTTCTGTATGCAAACCGACTTTAGTATAACCAAAGGAAGGAAAAAGGAAGCAAAAAGATGTGCAATGGACTACCAAACACCACACAGCTTCCTAGACACAGAAGTTCTGGAGGTTCTGGCTCTCTTGAGGAACATGTCTTCCATAAGAACCCGTAGTAATATGTCAGATAAGCCAGAAATGACCCATGAGATGGTATGTCTGAACTCTAAATGAAGACAGCCTTGGATCCTCTGGTGACTTTGTGAAAAACACAGAAAGGAGGTGAATTGAGGATCTGGGAGAAGAAGAAGCGCTAGATAGACTTGCTGTTTCATCCTCCCTGGAAGAGGGGAATGAGTAGTCCCGTATGCTGAGCCAACGGTCTGAGCCAACCCATCTAACCGTGAGCACTGACCCAGGGCTGCTGTACAGAAGCACTCTCCTGAAAACCTGGCCCGATTACTAAGTAAGCTATTTTTCTTTCTTTCTGGGAGAATCTTAATGGGCAAAGATGTTCCAGATGGCAGGCAGCCACCTGCGACCAGGATTAACAGTCAACACAGAACGCGAAGCCTTGGGAAGAGCGCTCCGTGACTGTTCCTGCACGCATGGAAGCAAACAGACTCGGAGCAGCGCTCGGTGTAGCTAAATCTTCACCTTATTACCTTACTGGGAATTCGGATAGTATTACCCAGAATCCTCCTTGCTGCAACTCTGCCTTGAAAAACAATCTGTTTTGAAGCTCAGTGTACCCTAAAGTGACTGTATTATTAGGATTTAACTTTGAACTGCAACATTTGGAACTCATTATTCAATCATTATTTTCCTCTGGTTTTCCCCCAGCTTTAATGCTTCATGCTGGATCCCTGGGCTCTGTGGTCCAACCAACACTTCTGTACGACAGTTTGTACTTCATCGAACGCTGTGCTCCATCATTCTTTCCTACTACAGAAGCCTGTGTTTGTTTTAACCGCCGATTCAACAGTGTGCCCTGGCTTGAAAGGGCAAGAACAAGACACGATCCTCCAACCCCAGGGTGGCCTCTGCCATTGCTCACTCTGGCTATGCATGGTCAAAAAAACCCCAGGCACTTTGAAAAAAAGATACTATCAGGTGTGTATGGAGGGGTGCTGCAGCCCTTTGAAAACTTTTTCCTTTCAGAAATAGAGAGTGGATTTATTTCTAGTGTTTTTTCATCACCCATCAGTGTTGAACCCAACCTGGGGGGGCTGAGAACCAAATCGTGTTCACGCAGGCTGCGGTGGTCCTCAAGTTAATGTGCTCAGAGTTTGATCTCTTGGTTTGGAGACCTGAGGTTCTTCTAACTGGATAAACTCCAAAACTTAAAGGAAAATAAAAATGTGCTTTCTCCATAAAATAAGAAGTTAGAACCGACAGTTATCAAGGGAGCAGTATT
>NW_010130449.1:37207-91872 GCF_000699245.1 Pterocles gutturalis | reverse complement strand
GACATTTTAACACGGTGGCTTTAAGAACAGGACTCTTTCTCCAGGGCTAGGGTAGGCAACCGACCCAAGCATGGTATCACCCGGTATTCCAGGAGTGGTTGCCCTAAAGTCAGTAAGCTGCAACCTCAACTAGTGCAAATTGGTACAGATTCACCGAAAAACATTGTTGTGGCATTGTAGAAAATCTGAAAATGGGGATTACAGCCATTTATACCCACAGAGGGTCTGACACAGTAAGGCCACTTGTGGACCGTGCATGCTCAGGGTAGGTTGAAATAGCAAAATTTGGCCCTAAGAAGAGTTAACAAGAAATATAAACTCCTAATGGCTCTGTTTATAGAGGTGTAATCCACACAAATACAAAGAAGAAGGAAGGAGTATGAATGGTGACTCAGTTCTGGAAGCCAACTGAATGGGATTTTCTGGAAAGCATGCTTCGTCCAACAAATCCACACCAATAGTATGCTGGATTTGAAGACAGGACGCGGAAGCTAAATTGCTTCCCAGGTGAAACAAAGAGAAGAGCAAGAGGGATATATAGAAAATATAACCATCTCTATATAGCTATTAAACCAGAATTGCAGATCATAAAGTACCGCAGGAACATCAGTTAAATCTCATCCAAAGTCTTTGGAGACATATGGACTGTGTTCCCCCATGTTAAATTTCCAAAGATTTTGACATGATGGCCCTTGGAAGTTTAACTGGAATGCAAATCTTAATTTGGTCTGAACTTCATGAGGCATTGACAGCTTGTACATTTTGAGGAACAGAAAGAAAATGCATTGTGGTTTTATGGTCCAAATGGGAGTGCGGGATGCAGGTGACGTGAGTTGTCTTCTTGGCTCTTTTTTTGCAGGGTTGCTGCAAAGCCCTTTCCTGGGTCTTTCCTCTTGCAGAACATCTGCAAAAGAAGAATATTACATCCTTGTTTATCTCAGTGCTGCAAAAGAAGGCAGCAAAGCATTTGTTAATTTTTCTCCTCCTTGTTGTTCTATGACTGGAGCGTTAGGATGTTTGGACTGCAAAATGTTGAAGATTTTCTGGTTGGTGGGATCAATGGAGAGAAGTCCTATGGGATTCTGGGTCCCTGGGCTGTGTGGTGACCACTTGGAGAGGTAGGCTGGAAATCTGAAAGGGAAAACACTGAAGCTAAGATAGTTTTCCATTTCCGAAATCATGCAAGAGGATCTGCAAAACCTCCTTCAGGACCTGTCCTCTCCCAGGTTGCTTGTCACACGTACAATAACTGCCTCGCCTAGAACACCTGAGCAAAGCAACAACAATCACCCACACACAAGATCTCATAATAACATGGTGGAGTACCTCTCCAGGCAAAGTTAAAGTGACCAGAAGTAGAAGCTACTTTTTGCTGCTCAGGCAAATGGTGTAGCTGCACCACGGCGGAATGTCAAAGTTTTAGGACCACTGTAACTTAAGCTTCAAATGCATGGAGAAAGTACATCTGAGAGGTCATGAAATAAAGGTTTGATATACTGCTGTCAGTAGGTAAATAGTACAGATGAATTTAAATCATATTAAATTAAAAAGACTGAGCATAAAAAATATTTTCATTTGAGCTTTACAGCACAATTAAGAACAGTTTAAGCTTTCAATTCTAGTGGCTCTCACTCAGGTCTGTGGTTAACCAAACGCTGAAGATATATTCCTATTAACTTCTACTGGGAATGCCATCTCTGTTTAGATGTAGAATTATACCTTCCTCTAAACAGCCCCCTTATCTTACAATCTGCAAATTGCAGGGTCTCCCACAGAAGGAAATCTTTTATTAAGCATTTTATTTTTCTTTGCTGCAGGCAGGCAGACTAAATAAACTCCAGCTTAGACTTTGCACGGTGTCTCTACGTTGGCCATATCCAAGAAACACAGACAATGCTGGTTTGCAAGAATGAAAGAATTTTAATAAAAACAAGCCATTCAAAACCCTTGTCAACTCCTTCTGCTGGATTGTTATAAAGAATTTATTTCATTACTATAAGTGCTGTTGACTTAGTGTTAGTTTCAGCACTTGAATTCTTGGATAGCCTGAATAAAATTGTGTTTTCCAAGATAAATATATTATGCAAAGTATGACCTTCATTCTTTCACTGATATGTCTGCTGACTCCAACTGCTTCCTCCTCCAGAGGAGATTTCTGAGTTCTGATGGTGAGAAGCTTTATTTTGGTTTTGCTTGATTAAAGCACTGCAAACAAGGAAGACCATGTGAAAAATAAAAATAGAAAAGCTGGAGCCCATTACTGTTGGAGCCAGAGACAGTGAAATGTCAGCTCTGATGGAGTGGAAGCGGTGAACTGCTTCCACGGATGCGAATGAACGTTCGTGTCTCCAAACGGCAAAGGTTTTCCCCTCTCCATGGGGAAGTTTGCTGCACAGTAATCATGCTCCACTGTGCTAATCCCCTCAAAATGGAGCAGTTATGACCTACCAGGGAGGTGACAATTTCAAGGGGATTATCCTTTCTGCTGAATGAGCAGAGGGCAAGGGCGAGAGAAGAGGGGGAGCTCCCACTTCTGCATGAAAAGGAGAATTCTTTCATTTCTGCAGGGAAATGAAAGAAAGAATCTGGTCTTCTGATTCTGCCCTTGGTGGGACCAAAGATAACGTCATGTTGGGTGTCTTCACATCCCTGGAACCACCTTTCACAACTGGAGTCATTGAATATGTGTACATTGGACACTACAGGGCCACAAAGATCTGTGGTCTGCCCCATGTGATATCGTGTAAGGCCAGGAGATGACAGCTGTTGTCTTACCACTTCTCCAGGGACAAAACCATGCCTTGTCTCAGAGAACATCCTTGGATTTTTCTTAGAAAAAAAAATACCCTTCCCTGATACAAACCACTGGCTATTCCTGATTAGTTTGCACTTTATTTCATCAGAGCAATCCAGCCGTCTTCTGCTCAGTACTAAGAACTACGAAGCAATCTGGTGGCAGCTCCTGTCATCACAACCAGCCTGTTGCAGGTTCAGACAAACTTCAAGAGATTCAGTTTCTCCTAATGAGCCTAAGACTCCATGAACCTCTAACTTGATATTACTGTTAAATAAAAGAAGATGGCAAGGAGACAGCGGGAAAGAAGGAAAGGATTAGGAGTGCTTCTCAGTATGCCATGTTGAAAAGGAAGAATGTGAGTCTCAGAATTTGAGTTTCCAATAGTGACCACCTTTGATCCTGCTTTTTAAGGTCAAGCAGCTGAGAGATGTGACTCCAGATGACTTGCCCGAATCCACGTGAGGAGGTCCGGGACTGGAACACAGCCCACTGGAGCATGACAGTCTCTCCTCCTACTTGTCTTCATGCCTCTGATCCTCTGTGACTCACTTCTTCCACCTGCCCACTCCATCCCATCAAATGGCTCTTTCTCATCAGTACTCGCTCTTTCAAAACCAACTTTCTCTATTTCCCAGAAAACAGAGTCTGTTCTCTATGTTTTTCTCTCTCACCATCAGCTGAGCTCAGCTTCTGGAACCTCAGCTTATTAAAGCCCGAAGAAAGTTTAAGGAAGGAATAGTCCAGTTAGCCTCACAGAAGTCTCCTTTCCCTGATTTAATTTCAAGACAGAAAATTCAAATGAGCGTCACCTCCTCTGGTTATTTCCCATGAAGAAGAGAAAGATGAATAGATCTTTTCAGAGGTGATTGTTGCTTAGTCCTGCATGTTAGCTCTACGAGTTTCCTGCACACAGTGTTTTCCATACCATCATTTCTGAACTTATGGTATATCCGCTGAATGTAAAGGTTGCATTACCCCATGCTAAAATGCAGCTGCCTCTGAGCTGGAAAGTTCACAACCATAACCAAACATCACTTTAGCACAGGAAGGGAAAGGAGATGATCGTATCCAACAGAAGAACTGTGTCCAGATAAAATTACAGTAAAAGTAAGTGTGGGTAGGCAGAATATGAATCAGAATTTGGCCTGGAAACCAGCTTACACCTACTTTTACTTAAGAAAAGTGAGACTTTGGAGAACTTGGATAATTGGGAGTGGCCACTGGGATTTTGGTTTGCATCTTACCAAAAGAAAGACCTTCAAATGAATTCTGGCAAACAAATTTAGTACCAGAAGAGACGAGAAGTTTTTATTGCATCACTTACACCACTTTCTGGAAAGCTTAATTTGTGCTTAGAGGGTTCCCACCCTAAAATACCACCCATTCGATACTCCTTTGCTTGATTTTTCTGAAATGAGAGCAATAGATGATGGCTCTGGTAGATGTTTTTTCAGGTAAAAAATTTTCAAGGAGTGGTTTCCTCTCATCCTAGCTTGGAAGCCCTTCCACCTCTTTGAACTCCTCACCTTCTTACTACCGCTCCGTTGGGTAACATGCGAGGATGTTTCCATGCCTTCATGGCACAGAACCTCCTCACATCAGGATGTCAAGAGAAGAAAATGTTCCAAAAAGGCCACAGAGATAGTCTTCATGTCATAATACTGAATAGCAACAGAATTGGCTATGCAAAAGCTTGCAAAAATCAGATGACTGCGCAGAGCGACCCATTTCCCCATCCCACGAGCAGTGCTAATGACCTCCGATGAAGGATAATGATGGTGTACTTTGTTGATGTCTCACGCTCCACAGTTTGGCAGATCATTATCATTGGTGCCAGCCCAAAACGAGTACTGGGGACAGTAATTTCCCATGAATGACGCAGGTCTGGATAGCATGCTCTGAAAGAAACCGTGCAGTAGGTCACCCATCACTTTCTGTCAGAACGGATTCTGTTGCCTCGTAGTGCTGAAATATTTTCTCATCTTTCCATTACACAGTTTAATCCTTCTAATCCTGGGTTTGACCTCCTTGGACCATACTAAGAAATTCCATCCTGAGAGTGCTTTAAAACTCTCTATATGTGTATTGCTTTGACACATCCAGGGCTCATTTCTGTCTGGGCAATTATTCCTTCTTCTGCAAACCTTGACAAATTCTCTCAGCTGAGTGAATAGTGCAGAAGCAGATGTCTCAAGCAGCCAGGCTGGGCCCAAAGCTCTTTGCCACTGTGTTCATACCGAGGGAGAGTTTTTTGGGGGAGTGACATGCAGGGCTGACCAAGATATTCAGAAGTTATCAGCCATTTTTAAGTGTTTCCACTTACAAATTCCCAGTTCCCTTCAGTTTAAGAGATTCATCTCAAACACTCACGCATGAAAACTTATGGTCTTTTCCACATAACTTGGTTCCCCAAAATTACAACATCTAAATCACTAGAAACTTTTGAAAATATTGACTAAGATCGACACAAGATAGCCAACAACAAGAAACCTCAAAATCTCTCATCTTAGCAACCAGGCTTACTTCATAGCAGGTCCCTGGCTGCTGTGCCTGCTGGAATTATCATTATGTGGATGGGATGTAAAATCAAAGCTGTATCCACTTGTCGTTTCAGTCTTACGACACTTAGATTTCCTCATGAGAGCAACAAACAAATGCTGTTAGGAACAGTAGTTTTCCAACACCGAGTCCTCAGCTATTTTCACGCCTTTGCTCCACTAAATACTTTTCAATCTCCGCAGGAATTTGCCCAAGTTTCTGCTAAAAAAGAACTGGAGAAAAGAATGTAAAATGAGTTTGTTCTTCACACCCAGTACGCTAAAGTCCTGCTGTTGTTGCATCAAGCATGCCATGAATACGTACAAGTAGCCAAGAGGACTTGTCTCCACTGTAAGGAAGGTGTGGATGGAGACCATTCTGCATTGAGATGCGAAATAAAACAGATAAGAACAATTTGTCGAGTTTTTATTACTGTTTCTCTTCACACTTTATGGTTTGATCTGCCCCAGCACAACAGCAGAGATGTCTGGATTAGGACTCACATTTAGAGCTCTGAAAGCCACCAAAGAAGACGCTGGAGGGAATCCCAGGTCCATCAGTTAGCTCTGCCAAAGGGACCAAGGGTCTGGCAATGACATTAACATCCTGGTATGTGAGCTATATTCATGGGTCTTTGGTTTCATGGTTCCCACTAAGTCTTAAGGGTTCTCAGAGACTCACTGGAATCAGGGATGGAAAAGACCCATTACACCAGGTCATTTGGTCCATCCGCTGACCCTAGACACGGCAGGATTTTTCCATACTGTGTAGTCCCAAGGGTTTTGTCCTGTCCACTTTGAAATGACTCAAGTCAAGGGGCTTCCACTCTGCCACCACTCCCACTGGGAGACCATTCCACAGCTTGACACCAATTCACTGACAAATATTTTCCTGAGAGTACATCCAAATTTTTCTTCACTTCATTTCATCTCATTTAGTGACCCTCCTCCTGAAAATCCTTCTTCTCCCTCCTCCCTTGGTATGAACACGGAATGTGTATATGTATGTGGAAATGTCTATATACGGTTTCATCACTTCCTTCATTATCAACGACCTTGGGGCAGCCAAAGGGTGCAGAAGGACTTCCTTCCCTACGATTTACCTCGCACCTCCTAGCAAGAGTTGGCCACAGTTACTAAAACCAGAAGAAGGGCTCTTTGGGACTGGTGTTCACGAGTCACACAGTCTCCAAAAGACATCATATACTGAAAGGACCACAGTCCTATTCCCCTCTTTGTCCAGCAAAGCCCTATGGCCAGAAAGGGCATAAAACCCAGGACATGGAGGGAACTACACTGCAGTGGTGACATTGTGATGGCTTTGAGCAATCTGAATTTAACCTTTAACTATCCTACATGCTTCCACAAAGGGTTTAGCAACCTGCATTTCTCTCAATGCCTCATTCCTTGTGATAAAAAGATGATAATGGTAATTACCTTGACACCTCTTTCCACTTGACTCTGCAGGAAAGGGGTTGCTGCTATTGGATACTCTGGGATGGAAAAGCACCTTAGCTCAAACACCTATGGTATTGTTTCCAGCAGGTTGACAGGAGAGAGACACCTTCCTTTGCAGGGCTGGGAGAGGAAGAGTCTATCGAAAAAAAATGTTATCAGTAGAAATATTCAGAGCCATCAGCGATATGTGTACACCTAATTTCAAAGTATTTCCTTCCTAGCTGAGGAACCAAATTCCTTTGGCATCTTTGAGAGCAATCTTAGCTTTGGTATGCAAGATTGCTCTCCAAGAAAGACTCCGGACACAGAGTGGGGACTTTCAGGCTGGGACAGGGGAGTGTGGAATAGCCTGACATGGCTGTTTTCTTTTCAAATAAAAGTCGTCCCCTGCGGTTTTCAGATAACGATGCAGAATCCTGGGGTGCTAAGGGACTGCATGGAGCCCTGGCCCGTGTGTTTGCTAGCTGTGCATGTGAGTGGGCTGAAACAAAAATACACAAGTGCTCAGGAGGAGTAAACTATAAACAATGCTTAAAAAAACACTCCAAGCAGAGCCATCCCCATGCTTTCCCCAGGCCAGGTCACTGCAGGGAGCTGGATGAGAAGGAACCTGCTGCGACTCAGCCTGGAGAAGGCAGGAGTGACGCTGGTTAGCAGGGAGAAGGAACTTGAGGAATGGGCAAAAACTGTGACTGATGCATCCATCGAAAGAGAATGTCGTTCTCCAGCCAAGTTCACTGCCAGGGCTGACTGCACAGCTTCGAACAAAGTATCTCCCTCTTGGAGAAGAAGGGTGGTTTTTTTTTTCTTTAAATGGAATTTTTCCCCCTGGATTTTTGACCTAGTGAATTCCCCGCAGCTGGAGCATCTCTGGCATTGCTCTGAATGCCAGCTGTGTCCTACCTGTGCCATATTTCACCTTGCAAGCCTGCTGATCCCTTGGACACAAGGTTGCATGTTCACTATGGAGGAGCATCCCAGGGTCCGGCCTGTGGGGGTTGCACCCTGGACACCCTATGGGCATGGCTTCTGACCTTGTTGCTGACCAGGAGGGACCAGCTTTGTCTTACTCTTTGACCAGGATCAAAGACATCCTTCATCTCTCTCTCTGTCTCCCAGGGCTCCCTTTTCCTCAAAATCTCTGCTTGTTTCTGGGATTTTCCTCTGCCATGATGCACCATCCCCTTCCCTGTAGCTGAGCCACTGCTGCACCCATGGGAATTTCCTTTTTATTTGCTGTCCTTGCTCACTGGGGTCTGCTTCTCAGCTTTCTTTCCCCATCACATCCTGAAGGATCGTGTTAGAGAGAGGATGTGGCTGAGCTGGAGTAGGACACCAGGGAGTAGAGCTTCAGATTCCGACCCTCATGGTCTCTACCAGTGCACAGAAAGAGAGACAGGTACCAATATGAAGGGATACAATAAAATTTTCCTGACTTCAGTCTTTTAGAAAGCTCATTGCAGAAAAAGAAGAAAAATTGAAGTTACCGTTTTAAATGTCCTCAAAATACAGGTGCTATCTGGATTGCCTAGAGATACACCAGCATCCCAGCCTGCCATGTTCTTATTTTCTAGGTGTGGATTCCTTCAAGATATCAGTAATGCATCTTTGGTATCTAGAAGCATTGCAGAGTCATCCAGTCTGTCTCCTTGCTCTTCCTTGCATTTCTGCTCTCCGTCCAGTGTAGGTATAAATACTCCCAACTAAGGGTCTCCACATCTTCTTTATGGGTTATTCCATAGGTTAACCTTTCTCATTTCCAGGAAGATTTTCTTGATGCTCAGCCTCATTTTTCAGGCTCCAGCTCCAGGCTCACTCCCAAGTCCTTTCCCTTCGTGCTTACTCAATTATTGCACTTGAGTCAGAGGTTACATTTCCAGAATGGTAATTACCAGGAGTGCAATTCTTTTGATTGTTTGAAGGTCTGGCACAACCTTCATTTTTTTCCAGGTCTTCTGCTCTCAACCTGTTTCTGCAGGGTGCTAGATAAAATTTGCTTACTTGTAACTGTAGTATTCCCAAATTCATATCACCTGGCACTGGCCAGGTTGCTTCTTATCCATTTTCCACGTATTTCCCTACTTCTTTTCTACCAAGAGCTATTTTTACAGGTTGAATCCCAACCATTCAAACATATTTTCTTTTTTTTTTTAATTTTTCTTCTTGTTTTTGTTTGGTTATTTTCCTTGCTGATGGAAGGTTATAAAAAGGACGTGGTATTTCAGCTGTCTGAGTCACTTGTGCCCTGTCCCTCCTTTTTCTCCTGCTACATTGGTAAAAGCACATTTTTATGCTGCTTACCCATTAATTCAGCCTGCTTTTTGGCTGCCTTTATCCTTTCCCTCAAAGCCTCAGCTTCCTCTGAGTGTTTTTATTTGGTTGCTTCTCACTTACACTGCTTCCCGCCTTCTTTTTCTTCCCTGTTCTGGCATCACCTTTTGGTACCCTGACAGCTCCTTCAGCCTCAGGAAAATCGCTGCCTTTGCCCCATCAAGAATGGATTTTCCCCGTGTTTTACCACATCAGTCCTCATTGCCGTATCCCTATCTAGCACTTGACTTGCTAGATTTCCTCCTACGCCAAGCTGCTTTCTTTCAGTCGATTATTGCTATATTCTGCAAACCTACTATGCTGAAATCCTGCCAGGTTGTTTGATATTCCTTTTTTTTTTTTTTTTTTTCTTTTTAACCATGCCTTTTTTAACAGTGCCTCGCTTCTTTCTTTTTCCTTCTCTCACCTTCTGTTTTTACAATGCTGTGCATCACGTTCTCCTAGATGGATGTCTTCCAAACTATAGAAATTAAACCATAAATGTTCCATTGCCTGATTTTCCGTCCTTTTATCCCCAAGGAGACTAGCAGGGAGAGGGGAAGTTTGGTCAGTTTTCCCAAGGTTCCTTTAGAGGTTTTCCACCAAATACTCATGGCAGCTGTTATGTGATGGTTACTCACATGACATAATTAAAGAGAAAAAAAGCCCTGGAATGCTCTTCAGGGGTTATCTTGTTCATGCACCTTGCCCTGATGTAGGATTGACTTTCCTAATGTCCACCCTAACCCCTCTTGACAGGAGTTCACACCTATAACCTCCTGATCAGTCTCTAGTAGGGAGGAGAATTTATTCCCTTCCTCTTGGCCAAAACCCACCCTTATTTTGAAGATGACCAAACAATTTGGTTCCGCTTAGTTAAGAGCAGTTCTAAGCACACATAGAAATTGCCTGACGGTGTAATTTAGCCTTTAGGGTAAGGCAAATATGACTCGATTCCCAAGACATAGGCACTGAGTTTTACTGCAGAAATCCTGGGGCATCCAAGGATTCAAGGCCAGGCTGGATGAGGCTTTGAGCAACCTGGGCTAGTGGGAGGTGTCCCTGCCCATGGCAGGGGGTTTGGAACTCAATGGTCTTGGAGGTCCCTTCCAACCCAAACCATTCTATGTTTTTATGATCCTATGAGACCTCCAGCTGCTGCTCCAGAAAGATATGGTTGCTCTCAAAGTCTTCCCTGTGCCAGCTGTCTGTAGGCACCTCCCAGGTATTGGGGCACTTCCACTGTCTAAAAACACTCAAGAGAAGGAAATTGTGTCACGAAGTAATGACCTATCATACCATAACGGGAAGATTTCTGCAAAAAGCTCCCATCCCAGTGTCAGGTCTAGAGTTGGGGTCCTGCATAGGATGCGATGGGGAGACCATACTTGCCTCCCCCCTAAAATGGGACAGGATTCTTGGCACCTCCAGCCTCTAGGGGCAATGCTGTTACACAAAGCCCAGCACAAACAGCTCAGCAAAGATCACTAAAAGCAACAGCAGCTGGAAGCCAGCCGTGATTTACAGCCGGAGCCGTTCGGAGCGTTCGCTGTGTGTTGTGCTGTTACGCAGACCAGAAGATGTGGATTTATGTCTTCTCTGCAGAGAACAAGTGCAGTCATAGCATGCCTCCGCTTTCCCGCTGCTCGAATTACTGCTGTAACAAGAGTCATTATTTATAAGCAACACACAGTCCTGTAGCTCGGTTTTTAACGGATTTATGCCTGGAGGGTGAACTCTTCTGTGGATTCTCCGGTGACGAATAAGGGGCATGTTTACACTGCAGCCCTTCCTTACAGGGTCTTTTGCCTCCATCTGGCTGCCTATTTGCACAACATTTGGTAAACTCATGTCAGTTTTTGCCATCTCTTCCTCCTTAGCAAGTTGGATTGACATTGGTTAGTAAGTAAGGGAGTTATTAAGGAATACATGGAATTAGGGAATAAAGAGAAAGATCTTCCATGCAGACCCCCACCTGGTGTGATGTCTTACCCTTGCACACAAAAGGTTTTACTCCCCCCGCAACCATTTATGCTTTAATATCAATACAGGAGACAGAGAAATAGCCCTTTCCCACTGTTGACCATGCCTTAACCTTCCTCCTTGTCATCCTCCTTCCCTCAAGATACAGGCATGGTGTGGTCAATTCCATCTCCAAAAATGACCTGTGAACCCATCTGATCCCTCCCTGGGCTGCAGTCGGCGGGGTTTTTTTTTTTTTTTTTTTTTTTTTTAGGTTTTTTGTCCATTTGTCGTCTCTAGTTAAAAGGTTTGGGATAAGTTTTGCTAAATCACCGATGGGGACCAGTGCAAGGCTGGCACTTGGACCTACCCATAATGACCGAGCCTGAGAGCTCACACGTGTACGTGCACCCCAAATTGTCCAAACTTCGATTTATTTCTGCAAATTTCCAATTGTGAGGTGGAAACCCCCTTGGAAAAGTGAGCAGATCAGATAGTAAGAGGCTCCAAAAGTCTGGAAGCAGTTGGTTCAAATGCTTTCTTCAGACATTTGTTTTGACAAAGCGGTGACTTTTATCACAGCAAAAATTTCCGCCGACACATTAAACTTTGACAGACTTTTAAGTTTCCATTGAAAAATTATACATGTAAAAAGCTGACTTTTTTTTTACAGTTACTGAAACTGAAAATTTTAGTTTTCTTCCCCCTAACATTTTTCTCTTGCCAAAAATGGGAAAGGTTTGTTTTTCTTTTTTTCACCAAAACCTCTAGAACACTTGAAGTTTTGACATAAACTAAATATTTTGATGAAAACTAAAATTCTTTGCTTTTAATGACATTCATGGGCTAAAAGACATATCCCAACCAGCTCAACTGCTTGGTAAGAAAGGTTTGTCTTATATCATCACTATTCTGATCAAAAGCATATTTCCAGAATGTGTCTACTTCACATGTTTCACACGCCAGTAACAACAAAGAGGAATCTCTCCATAGAAACGAATGATTCTGCTTCTGCTAGGTTGCGAGTTAACAAGTGGATATTTTGCATTTGCATTTTTAAAAATGCTATTACTTCAGCTATGTTTAGAATCCAAAAAGGGTTTGGAGCTTTTTTCATGGAGAGAATAATTAATCGTTTAATAATTAATCGTTTAAAATTACTTCTCCAGAGATACACCACCTTCCTGTTGTCTTTACATTAGGATTTGATGTCTTTCCAAAACACACGATAAACAAAGCTATGGCAAAGATGCAATATCATCTCTGCTATGATAAGGTCATCTCATCTGGCCTTAATCTACAGGGACAATGGATGAAACATTTATAAATCTTTTAATGAGTTAGTAAATAAATAAATGGAACATGCCTAAATAAATAAATAGAAGCATTTGGAATGATAGTATTACTTGGCTAGCTACCAGGTACTAAATCTTGAGGAGTCTTGCAAATGTAATTCATATTAATAGCCCACTTTGAAAATAGCAGGAAGTTGGAAAGGTAGGATCACTGTATGAAGCATCCTGTTTCTTCCACGGTTCCTCTCTGCATGAAATGAACCCACGGAAATCATCAGCTGCAGTGGTGGGCTTTCTGCAGTCTCTTGCAATGCCACCCTCATTTCGTGTTTCACCATTATGAGGGTCAGAGTTTGCAAGAATCATAGAATTATAGAATCACAGAGTCACAGGATGGTTTGGGTTGGAAGGGACCTTCAAGCCCATCCAGTGCCACCCCCTGCCATGGGCAGGGACACCTCCCACTAGCCCAAGTTGCTCAAAGCCTCATCCAGCCTGGCCTTGAACCCCTCCAGGGCATTAGTGATTTCACCCGGGCTCCCAGAGAGTGTCCACAGCAAGAAGTGCAGTCCATCTCCAAACTTAAAATGTCATCCATTCACCTACAAATCACAATCCTTTGCATCTTTGGGTAGAAGAAATTTTCTTGGACCACAATTAATGATGAAAGTATCTGCCAAGAGCAATGAGCCAAACTATCTAGTTCACCAACATTCTGTGTGTTGAGTTATTGTTTGCATCTCTGCAAACTGGAAATTAAACATGGGTTTGCAGCCCAGAGTTTGCAAGATGGGTCAGAATAACAACCCAAACAAAGCCATCGGTATTTTGGGTGTAGGGTTGAGGCTACAATCCAGGACACAAACAATTAAGTGCTTTGCAATGGTATCAACCATTCGTGTAGCAAAGTGGAGAGATAATTGGAAGCTGGAAACCTATAATTTATCCATTCTGTTGAGAGGAGAACTGAGACCTGGAGAGGTGAGTTGTTGACTCAAGGACTCATCGATGGCTAAGGCAGATGCAGGTCTCGGGTCCTTGGCACTCACTGCACACCGTAACGCAGAAGATGTGCCTTCCCTCCAGCACAGGGTACAGGGTGATTGCTCAGAATTTAAAACAAAATCTACATCTTTCTGTTTCTTTTTCCCCCATCATCCTCCCCTAAAATCTCTTGCTCTGAAACAGTCCTCCACTATTACAATGAAATTTGACATCTCAGATAAAATCAAATTTAACAGCTCTGATAACATCAAATTTAACATCTTTGACAAAGGACCCAAATCCATCAAATATCTCAGAAGAGCTTAATCTGGGGGTGCAGAAGAAAGGGAATAGATACATAAATATCTGGTTGGGCTGCTGGGGGGGGGGAATCATATTTGGGGAATGGTGCTTTAGGAAAGCTAGGGGTGATTTGTGGGGGGACAGTAAGAATAGAAGCCATGTTTTCTTGACGTACCGTTCCAGACATCAGCACCCTTAGGAAGAGTAAATCAAGTCCTGGAAAACAATAGCACCTTGTATGTCAAAAATGTGAGCGATGATGAGGTGAGGGGGGAGAAAAAGCCTTGCCCCGCGTGGTATCATTTTTTCTGCTGAGTGTTGCTGGATTTTGGACCTCTGGGCTACCTCCATCTGTTTACGAACCAGCCTTTTCTCCTGGACACATTCCTTCCTTACTGTCATCATGTTCCCAGCGCTGGAGTGACCACAGCCCAGCTTGTGTATCGCTATAAATACATGTCAGGGAGACGTCCCTGATGCCTCTTCCTTTTAGCATCGCCGTCAGCTTGGAATGGCAGGCACCATTGTGATGCGAAGAGTCTGAGCAGAATAGTTGTGGGGAGAATATAAGAGTGACTTCACCAGTCAACCCAGTCCTGGGGGCTGAATTCATGACAGCTCTTGGGTTTGGGCCAAGCTGTGAAGGTGATGGTCTTTGACAGAAGACCATCTCATCTTCCCCAGCTTGATTTTTCTCATCCATATAACTGGATGATGCTCATACCCTGCTCTGTAAATATTAGAGGTTATATGCTAACATGGGCTATCTCAAGTAGGAGCTGATGAATAATAAAAAAGGAACATTTCCTCCCGAGTTTATCTGAATTGCTTTATTAGTTCAGCTAATTTGCTTTGCCCCGACGCTGTTCACTTTCAGCGGGAGATCCAGAGTGAAGACCAGAGTTGGATGAATGAAAAATACCATTTGTGCGTGTGAGCGCGAGAGCTTGAAAACTGAACTTTGTTTTTTCTCCAGTAAAAATTTCCAGCGAAATGTTTCAGGTTTCTCGTAAAATAACAGCTATGTCACACATCAAAAACTGTTTAAAAAAATAGTCTTTTGAATAAGGAATGTGGTGTTTCAACACATCCAAATCAAAAATTCTTGCTGAAAACAAGGAAAAATATATATGCTGAAACATTTTAGTTTTTGGGGGTTTCTTTTATTATACTCTCTTAAACATTATAAGGTTTTGCCCAAAAAATGAAAGGAAAAGATTATTCTAGCATTTTCTCTTTGGTCAAAAGGTCATTTTTAAAGCAATTGTAAAGAAATCTCAACATTAAAAAAAACATCAAATCAGCTTCAGTGAACATATATCTTAAAATATAATTCTACTACTAAACTTGAAGGCAGCCCAGTATTAATACTGGCAGTGATCCAAATACCAGGAATTAATCTGAAAATACATTAGTAAATGCTTTTAAATAATGAATATTTGGGGGGTATATGTTTAGTTCTACAAATCTTAAAATATATTTATATTTGTATCTGACTATATGTGCCCTTTGTTAACGGCCAATTGAGAGAGTGGAATTCATGAAATAAACTGTTCATCAGAAATGTGACCTAAACCCAGCTAAGATGTTAGGCAGATGCTTAACTTTAAGCAGACCAACATCCCTGCTCTATGCGGGTAATTCGCAATCTTCTGAGTGAAGGCAGATTTCCTCCATCCAAAGCTGTCTTTTGCTTTTCATGCCTGGAACAAGCTTGCAACACATGATGCTACTGGCAGGCTCCTAATGAGCATCATCAGATTTAGGGAAAAAAAAAATCCTTGTGTCATTAAAAGAACAGCAGAGAAGCCACATCTTACCACTGAGATTCAGATGTTGGAATATCTAGGAATTGCCCCAAATATCTAAGTAGTGGGGAGGGCTCTAGGTGCTCCAGTTGAACACCTCTGGAAGTATTTGCAGCACTTATTCGTGCAATATCAAGACCTTGTGGCCATCAGTGCATCGGAGAGACCAGGGATTAACCACGCCAAGAGGATGGATGAGTTCTGGGTTGGCCATTCAAGGGCAGGGGTGGTTGCTGCATCTGCTGGGAGTTATGGGCTTGCTCCTCAGCCACCAGTGACTGCCAGTGCATCCTCTGTCAGCACCATGGGGGCTCAGGACAGGGACCTTACCCCATTGTCTCCCAATTCTGCAAGATGTCTGGATGCAGAATTTCTGTTGAAGGGAACTTGAAGATGTACGGGAGGGTATTTCAAGAAATTACCATTACATTACCACTCTTAGGTTCTTCCCTTGGCATTTATTGTTGGTTAATGTCAGAGACAGGCTGCTGCGATAGATGGGCATTTGGTACGTATCCAGTAGAACCAGACTTTGGTATATATCCAGGATAACCAGACTTAAACTCATGTTCTTTTACCAATGAAAGTACTATCAGAACGTTATTTCCACTTCACAGTCTCACTATCTGCCGCACAAATTTATGAATCTCCTGGAATAGTCAGAAAGCTCTATTTCTGAGTCTTTGGTGAGTCTCTCTGTCAGGAGAAGATGTATTGCTTTTCAAAAATTCTTCAAGACAGTGACCCTGCCAGAAAACCTGCAGCTTCAGACTTGAACTGTTCATTCCAGTGAAGTTACTCCTAAAGGGAAAGGCCAAAAACACACTCCAAGATTTCCAGAATCAGAACCAAAGCAAAAACACTCCTACTGTTAGGAAGCCATCTAGCATCAGCACTTTCTTATCCGTCTCTGAGGTGAAAATCTGGCAATGATGGTTTGGTGGTTTGGGGTTGGTGGTGTTTTTTTTTTTTTTTCAATCCTCTTGGTTTGTTGTTTTTTTTTTCCCCTTCCAGGAAAGGGTTTTGCAGAAGAAATACACTCTACAATGTCGGGATATAGGAAGAGATTTGAGCTCAGTCATTGTTTTGAAAAGAATTCAGATTTTTCCCTTTGCCCAGAAGTTTTCCCAAATGTTTTAGACTGGTGAAGTGAGACAGATGTTATCCACCTCTCCAAGGCATCCAGGACGAATGGGAACACAGCAGTTGTCAAGAAACTTGCCCTATATACAACACTATATATTTATTTAGAAGAAAAAGCATCACGGAGTTCCATAAACCCCTAAATGAAGAAAGAGAACTGCAGTTGGGTGGACTTAGGCTCTAGGAGTGTTTCCTTCTTGAATAGTAACTCTTCCACTGGTATGATCTGCCTGGCCCAGCCTGGAGATGACAGCTGTTGTCCAGTGTAAATTCACGTCTTCCCAAGGTGGTCTCTCATTATACCACCCCGACCGTGCCCAGGGCACAGGCACACAGAGACCTGTTCATCACATGGTCTAGAACCCCCTTGCCAACAGCTGAGATGTTTTAGTTCCCACCAGACACCACCAGCACCATAGTTGCCCTGATGTATGAAACCTCGCTGCAAACATGCCCCAACCTGTCTTACACCCTTCCTGAAGCATTTCTGCTCCCTTCTCCACCAAGCAGCTCTCCCTGCCTCCTGCCTCACTCAGAGCAGACCACAAGGTCTGAAGCCAATCCCTGGTGTCAGGAAAAGCCCTTGACCTAAAGTTGCATCCCTGTTTTTCCTGGCAGACACCCCAGGCTGGGATGTCCTCTCTGTCCTTTACCCAAGGTTGCCTTTGCTCCCAGTCAGAGATCTTGAGAATGGATTTGCCTCTCTCATATCTCATTAAGATCCCCAGGTGACACCATTTCTAGAAGAACTCTAGCTGTTTCCACATCCCCCTTCAGCCAGCCAGGCTGGTGCTTTGCTTGACCTCCAAGAATGATCATGATCAAGATGTACAGCTTGTAGGAGAGCAAGCAATACCCTAGTAGACAATGCATGATGGTTTATTGCTTTGGACAGAGATCAGTAACGTTTTCAACCTGCTTTGCCCCTTTTAACTCTGTGCTTAATTTATTCTGTATTATTTACAGGCAGGTAGGTTTGCACATTCATAAAACGTTCAGTTTCCTGTTATGTCTAGAGAACTGGTAGGAGGTACGGCAAATATATTCATAGCAGCTCAAATCCCCTGTGTGGTTTCCATCGAGTGAAATATTCATCACTTCCTGTCCTAAACTCAGTGAAGCACTGCCAAAGTTTTAACAAGAGTCTCCCACAGAAATGTCTCCCTCTTCTCTCTTTTTACCTCTGCATGTGCCTTTCTCTCCTTCCATCCATCCGTCCATCCATCCATCCATCCGTTCATCCATCCATAAATTTCTGGAAGGGTCAAGCAGCACTTATCCCCACTAAAGCCAGGTAAGTCATGTTGCTCAAGAGAAGTCCAGTCTATTTTTACACACTTGCAGGTGGAGGAAAGGGAAGAGGAATCACCTCCACCTTCTCTCTTCAGGAGAATCTTATCAAGAACCTCATGTTCAGCTGCCTCCGTGTGCGCTTGATGAAACTGCAGGACATCATGCTCAAGAGACCTGGTGTTTGCTTTGGAGGCACCTTCAGACCCAAAGGGTCCAGGAGCCTGGCACTGTCCTAGCTAGTGGGTTGGACATCTAGAAGTTCATCACTAGAGGAGTCAGGAATAGATAGCTGGTTTTGCCAAGCTTTCCCAACGCCTAACCTGTTGGGTTGCATGGCCTCTTGTGACATTCTCCGTAACTGAATCCTACTTGAGCTATTTTCTCTGCTCAGTGTGGGAAAATTCCATACCATAATGAGGGTTAATAATAGAAAGTTCTTATTTTATTTGAGAGTTTGCCGAAGAGCAACAGAACCATTTCCGATCCTCTTCTCTGAGAATATGATTCCCTCAATCATGTATTATTATTCTGGGAGGGGGAGGCAGTGGGGGAACAGGAGGGGGGCATGAGCCTTCTGAAATGAATGGCTGAGCTTCTGAAATAAATGATTGTCACCTCCTTGTTCATATGTATGAATCAGCGGCGCCTGTCCAGATGCGAACAGGAGCCAACACATCCTGCGCGCCATCCCTTGCAGAGCTTCGAGCTGTTTAAATTTAATTTAGTTTCCTTTTCCTTGCACAGTTGAACTAAGAAGCCACAAAAGAAACAGAGAGGAAATCAAATCTGGAAAACATGCATTCATCTTGAAAGGGATCAGAAATGTGTTGACAATACAATAAAACATGTATGTGAAAAAGCAACATTGATAGACCTCCTCAAATTCTTCTGCTTGGTAGTCCCAGCTTAGGTCAGGTTGTCTGGCAACCTATTCGAAGGTTGTAATACTTCCTCCACGAATACGTTTATAGGGGATGGTTTAGATGCCAGTTCTCTGCATGGTGAGATTTCCTTATTTTTCTTCTTGATTTCAAACAGAACTGTGTTTCTCAATTGAAAAAGCCAATCTTAGGGAACTAGATATCTAAGGCTGAGAAAACAGTTGAACTTCTTCAAGATTTGACTAATGCCAAGAGCAATGTGCAAATGGAATGGTACATAAATATTGGGAAGGCATGAATGACTTAGTGATCAGATGGATAGCAGCACACATATTGAGAAGAGATGGATGCCCTGGCTAGAAGAATAGTTGGCCAGAAGGAAAGGGGGAAGGAGAGCTCCATAAATCTGTCTATGTAGAAAGCTGCAGGCAGTTGAAATGTCTGCTAGGCAAGCAGTGTGTCTTGGAATCAATACGACAATAATAACAGCAAAACTTGCTTTGGTGTGTTTTCTGCCCCCACAGTCCGGTGGCTTCTCACAAAATACTTTCTACATCGACTTCAACTTTATCTGTATATTTTTTGATCTACTGAGTGTCCTTATGAATAAAATGAGGGAAAAATATTTATCGGCAGAAAATTTTGAGCTTGCAACAGCCTCCATAGATGCTGTCCAGTCTGGTAGGTACCTGTAAAACTATTGTTTTTATTATCAGTTAGTATTTCTGCCCACGCTGTGCCAGGGAGGTTGTTGAAATATGGAATTTGATTTTATATGGATTTGAAGATGTCCCCTTTATTCCTTCCAGGGTCGAAGAAATATTGTGGGTTGCCTTAAGTACCTTCAAGCAGGGGATAAGTAAAGGAATTTGTCTACAAAATTCTTCATGAATCTTGAATAGTGGATGACTTGAACACTCGGCTTTCAAGGTTCAATTTAAAGACCTGTGGTAATCCATGAACTTTTCCTGATTGATGTGTGAAAAGCAACTAAGAAAAGACAGTTCAGCCACATGACATGTCCAGAAGATATGGCTGAGGGATGCTGTGTTTCCTCCATCCTCAGCCAGTGGACATTTCTGCAGGAGTGTTCATAGAAAACCGAAATGGCAAGAGGATAAAAAGTGCCGACCTGGAGCATACATCTAATCCTGCATCTACAGTGGATGTTAGGATTAGGGTCAGCCTCCTCCAGCCCAGACAGTGTACACCACCAGACCTAGGGAACTGGTGGAGTAGGTGAGCTCCTATTGCTCTCTGCTTCATCACAGAAAATATAATTGAAGATATTTCTCCTGAATGCAGCAGCCAGGAGTCAGAACTCTTCTGTCTTAGGACTGCTGCTAGGAGGAGACAACTGAACAACTTTAGAGAAGCCAGGTCTAACAGATTCACACAGACTCACAGAATAGTTGACTTTAGAGGGACCTCTGGAGATCATCTTGTTCAATCCTCCTGCTCAAGTTGCTCAGGACCATGTCCATATGGCTTTTGCATACCTCCATGCATAGGAATTCCATAACCTCTCTACGCAACCTGTTCCAATGTTTGATTCACCTTCATTGTAAACTTTTTTGTTTTCCTTGCATTCAGGTGGAATTTTGTATACTTTAGTTTGTGCCCAGTGCCTCTTATCTTGTCCCTGGGTACCACCGAGGAGAGTCGTGCTCTCTCTTCTTCATTTCCTGACCTGCTAGCAATGCTCTTCCTACTGCAGCCCAGGACATCACTAGCCTTCTCTGTTTGCAAGGACACATTGCTGTCTCAAGGTCAGCTTGCTGGCCACCGGGTCCCCAGGTCCTCTTCAGCAAAGTAGCTGTCCAGCCACCCATCCATCAGCACATACATGGAGCTGTTCCTCCCCAGGGACAGGACTTAACTCTTCCCTGAGATGAACTTCATAAGGTTCCTGTTGGACCATTTCTCTAGGCTGTCTAGGTTCCTCTGAATGGCAGAGTAACTATCTGGTGCAGCAACTGCTCATCCCAATTAGGAAGAAGATAAGATGTAGATATTAGGAATCTTTTTTTTTTTTTTTTTTTTTTTTTTCACTGTGAGAGTGTGGAGGCACTGGCACAACTACTTTTGTTATGTTGCCCTATGTATAGCATTTTGGGCTGTCATGAGGCTTGCTTGGAATGGGTTGGATGCCCCATCCCGTGAGGTGTTCAAGGCCAGGTTGGACAAGGTTTTGAGCAACCTGGGCTAGTGGAAGGTGTCTGTGCCCATGGCAGGGGGTTGGAACACAATGATCTTTAAGGTCCCTTCCAAGCCAAACCATTCTGTGATAACCAAGAGTGGCCTTGCAATGCCACCAACCAGCTCCCTCAGCAGTCATGGGTGAAGCCTATCAGGTCCCGCAGTCTTGCAACTGACCAGTGTAAGCATTCACTAACCTGATACTCCTCCACTGCAGGTATGTCTTTGCTCCAGTTTTCCCCTCTGCTGATGTACCTTTAGAAGCTCACCCTGTTGCCTTTCATGTCCTTTACTGGATTCAACTCCGGGCAGGGTTTGGCCTTCCTAACCCCATCACTGTAGCAGACAACATCTCCACATTTCTCTTGGATAACCTGTCCCTGCTTTTACCTCTTGCATATTTCCTTTTCACGTTTGAGTTTTGTCAGGGGCCCCTTGTTGATCTACACAGGCTTTTTGCCTCTCTTGGGCTAAGCCCCCTTCAGCTGTGTTTTGTTATTATGAAGTCCCTTCTGCTCACATCACCCTTTGCTTGCCAAACTAGTCCATGTGTTCCTCACCTGGTTGTGTGTCATTGCCCTCCATCATTATTTCTAGTTTAAAGCTCTCCTCGCCTTGCTGGCCATCCTTTTCGCTAAGATGCTTTTGCCCCATACTTGGTCAAGCATATCCCATCATTCCTTAGCAGTCCTCTGTCTGCAGAGTCCTATAGGAGTAAAAGCCTCATCCTTGTTGCCAACACCAGCTGCACAACTGGCTGTTGACCCACAGGATCCTTCCACTCCTTAAGGCTTTCTTCTTCACCAGCAGGACTGAGGAGATACCACCTGGCCCCCATGCCCTTGACCATCACCCACAGAAGTGGGTAGTCCAACTTGACATGCCCCAGGTCTCCATGACTATGTTGTTGTTGCCAACATGGAAAAGCATCAGGGAGTAACAGTCCTTTTTCTACTGCCATGTCCTTCAATCTCTAGGACAGAGCTCAGGCATTTCCCTGGCACTGACACCCCAACTTCAGAATTCTGTATATTCCCAGGAGCTGCTGGAAGTGACCCTGTGCTGTTCCCCTTCCACACTGCCCTTCTGTAAGAAGTAGTCACAGAGTGGTGGCCTTTGCACAGGACAAACAGGCTGGTCTGTGCTCTACAGTTGTCCCCAGGCCATTATGAGAAGATTGAAGAAGATAGATTGCCATCTTCTTCAGCAGCTCCTCAATCCAAGACGAGCTAAACCAGCCCTGACCCATTTGTCCAGGCTGGCCGGTATCACTGCAGAGAGAAGCACAGAGTTGACTACATCATGACCACTGCGACAGGACATCACCAGCATTATTTCCTACCCCAACAGTGGGTAAAAAGAGATGAGGAAAGGCTGTCAAATGGCCCAGAAAAGAAGATCCACAGGGAACACTGTCCTGGCAGCATCTCTAAACTAAAAGAACCCATGCAGAGTGTTATCCCTGGCTTTGCCCCCACACAGTTCTCTGCGGAAAAGGCACAGTGGCATTCCCAGTTTGATTTTCTGTCGCAGTCATTTATACTGGTGCATTTAGCACTTTGCACTGGTACCTACAGCCCAGGTTTCTGTGTTGTAAAGAATTAACTCCAAAGCCCTGTCGGGATGCCAACAGCATTACACCTTCCCAGGCAATACACCCTGAGTAGCTGTAGGCTCTGCGGTAGCCTTGGGCTGGATTCCTAAGGCTGACTTCTTTCTTGAGACCACAGCTTTGCCAGGAGAGTTGGGATGCAGAGCTTAAATATAATCCAGCCCCTCCAAAGCCGCGGACTTGGTGGCAAGGAACTGGTTTAGTTCTGATTTCATCCAAGCTAGTAAATCTTTCCCCGGGCTGTTTTTAATTTCAAGCCCTCCAGGGAAGCAACAAGGTCTCCAGGATTCTTGCTGCAATCCATAGCTCTGGGTACTTGCTCTGCTGCAATGACTGTAGTGCTACATCCCCTTGCCTTGCAGTCTCCCTCCTTGCTCTCCTCCCACTGTTTTGTATGTTAATGAAATCAGTCACTATAAAAATAAAGAAAAGCCCTGACCTTAGATCTAATTATAGTGGAGCTAGGCTTTTTTTTTTCTTTCATTTAGGTTTTTTTCACTTTTTTTCACTTTCATCTATTTTTTTCACTACTTTTTTTTTTTTTTTTTTTTTTTTTTTTGGCACATTGCACATATATATTTTTTCTAAATCCAATTGTAATTAAGCAGCTATTGTGTGTGTGATTGCTGCCCTCTACTGCAGGCAACCAGAAGTCATCAGCTGCACATCATGAACCTGGAGGGTGAGTGCAGGTGTCCTCCCTCCACTGGTCCAGGACTTCTGGTCTCCACTGTGAAGATTTTTAGCACATGAAGCATCTCTGTGAGGTTTGTGTTAGCCTGAGGGTGATGAAACCGTGGGCACACAGTACTGGCAGGGGTTGCCTGTTCTAGGGCTTTTACACCTTTTTTCACCTTATGGCTCCCTGAAGATGTTCCAGCGAAGGTGTGACTCCCTGCAGGAGTTTTGCACATGAAGATCTCAATGTAGCACAGACAAACTTGTTTTTCTCAGGCTGAAGTCTGCTTCACAGCCGCCTTAGAAATAAATCACAACCTCCAGGTGTCCATGGCCCACAGGCTGAAATCCAAAGATCCAGTCCTCCCTCTACACACCTCCAAACTCAACTCACAGCATCCCTGCCAGATCTTTCAAGAATCTATTCCTAGAAATAGCTGTGTTTTTTCCTGCTGTCTCAACTAAATCTTGATCGCCTTTTGAAAGAGCTCATCAGCTGGCATAATCAATCCTATTGGGGATTTACAGTATGAGATAACTCACGTGTTTTATTACTCAAGTTTGTTAAAATATTTTGGTGCCTTCAGAGATGCTATATTCCAGCTTCACCTGAAAACTTCTAGGTCATCTTGAAACAAGAAATTATTTACAGAGCACTTTGCATCACTGTTCCGAACAGCCAAAAGCAGCTCAGCATCCTTTTTTACAATGAACTGTGCTACCCCATTGCAAGGATATGAGGGGGATGGTGTCCCCAGGTTAGGTCAGAAGAGCAGATCAGGAAATGACACGTGCTCATTAGAAGAAGAATACAGGAGTAAAAATAAACCATAATCAGGAATAACCCAAACAAAGGAAAATTCACCTGGTCAACAACCTCCATATGGGAGCCAAGTTTTGATTTTTTTTACAAACAGATAAGCTTCTTGGGGATGCTACTTAAACCCGTGTTAGTTACTGGGCATAGACTTGGGGAGAACGGAACTTTATCCTATGTCACTTGCTACAGCTGCTTGGTGCCTCAGTTTCCTCCTCCCTGAAGGACAGGGAGTCTGAGCCCCATGGAAATAAAACCCAGTCCCAAGGATGCCTGGGCCCTATTTGAGAGGCAGGGTTTGGTGACTGCTCCTTTGCAGGGTCTGATTACTTTCTGGGGGCAAAAAGAGGTCATTCGGCATGACAATGTTTGTCATATTGAATGGCTAAGTACTATTCAGTTCAAAGGAATTCTCTAAGTAACAATGCAGATGTTTATATGAATGAACTTTTCAGAGTGTTTATCTAATAGCAACAAGCACTTATTCACGGTCAAAGCCTTTTACGCACGTTGGCTCAACTCTGCCGACACTCCTGCGAGCTCGGCCGCCAGCTGCGATCGGCTGCACTTCGCGGTCAGGAAAGGTAAAGCAGGGAGAGATTTCGCTAAATCCAGGGTCATCGCTTAAACCTGGCACACATCCTCATGTGCTTTTCCCACCAACTGCCCGGAGCTCTTCGGCAGCGCATGGGGTCAGGGTGGGAGGGGAGGCAGCACGAAATTCCCTTATCAAGGCAAATCTTTGTCTTTCTATCTCTAACAAGTTCAACATGAGCCATGAAGGCAAGGAGCGCATGATGGGTTGCAGCCATACAGTTGCACTTCCAGCTCGTGTCTCTCAACAGCAGCATGGCCCCATCCAAGCTGGAGCTGGTTGGAGCTAACTCCTGACCCTCTCTTGGGCATTGCTGTTGCTGGAACTAATTCAGGGAATGCACAATTAAACAGCCTGGCTGCTGGCCATCCAGTGCCCAGTCCTGCGGGTCCAACTTACTTCAGTGGCAGTTACAAAATGGTTCATTTGGTTGATGTGCTCTACCACAGCATGTCTTTCGTGTTTTCAGTTGAAGGATGGGTAGGAGCAGATCTTTGTTTTGAAATATTATGGTTGCTTTTCCCAACGGCGAGTCTACGAGACACCATGGCCACAATATTGATGTCAGCTCTGTCTTGATCTCAGACTGACCTCTTCTATAGGCATGGTGAACAAGCAACTCTGCGTTTTCAGAATTAAAAAAAAAAAAAAAAAGAAAAAAAAAGAAAATAAAAAAAGCTCAGCAAGAAGGAGGATGGTTTATTCGGGTCCCACCACTCCTCATCACTTGCCGCTTCATAGCACCACTGCTATGTGATGCTGATTTGGAACACAAGAGAGACAACAACTCTGACAAGGACCTTCTGTGTCAATATCTACAATGTGGAAAAGTGGGGAAGAAGGGAGTTGAGATGTTTTGAACAGTTAAAATCCCTAAAACAAGACGTGTACAGTGTACTCGTCTATTTCAGCTGGACAAAGATACAGCCAAGATACAAGAAGGTCACATTTCTCTCTTTCAGAATGTATGAACCCACTTCAGGACACCTGAAATATCTCATTTCCTTCTTCTTCTTTTTTTTTTTTTTTTTTTTTTTTTTTTTGCCATTCATGATTTTCCAGTATTGTGACAATTTTGCTACATTGAGACTTATTTGCAATGTGTTTATGAAAAATGGCATTTGAAAGGGATAAGGATTGTATTTGGTCAGCAAAGCTGGAAATAACAAGGAAAATCAAATGTTCCCTGCACTGCTCTGCTGTCTGAAGAAAATGCTGACAGCACTGGCCTGCTGTTTCAGGGAAAAAAAAAAAAATCATACAGACTTCAGTTTGCTGGGAAAAAATAATCATTTGCTCTAAGAAAGTTGAGCCAGAAGTTAGTGGCTGTTACCCCAGCACATATACTTTTGCCTTCTGAAGGAGCATTTCCCAACATAGAAGGAATACCACAAACATGTCCAGAACTATTACTTTGAAGATATAGTATTTTAACTGGGCAGGCATGTGTGAAGCATCACCACCGAGCCTGCGTGTAATTTTCCAGCCCACTCCCTGTGGTTCCTCTTTATGTTGGGTCACCAGGCTGTTCCTTCCCTGGGGCAGGGACGGTCTTTTCTGGCTATAAGTCTGCAAAGCAGCTAAACCGCTTTTGTGGCTCTGTCAATAGCACGAAGATAGAAGACGACAGGACTTCTGGTTTCGCTCAAATGACCTCTTGGGCTAGTTGTGGTCCTCGGGGAGAAGAAGGACAAAGGTTTCTCTATATAGCTGAGAGATTTATACTTTTGCAACACAAGCTAGGATGAGGTCTACATGTGGCACCGAGCACCCATAAGCCACCTTGGAGCAGGAGTAAATCTGCAGCGGTCTGGATGACCAACCAGGCTTGCTGCTGTCTTGGGGACTTTGGTGCGTTGCTTCTCTGTTCTGTGTAGACACAACCAAAATGGTCCAAAGCAGACTGTGGAAGGCTGGTTCCATCATGTCTAGTTTCAACAAAGCAAAAATGTTATTAGGCAAAAGGGTTGAGCGTGGCATTTATTCAGAGCCCTTTAGGCGAGGTCTCAGGTTCCAAAACTCACAATCCATAATGGCTGGCTCAAGACAAATGGAAAGCGAAGTGCTCTCCGGAGATGTGGTGACTCTATGTCTGATCCTAGAAGACTGTAGTAATACCAGAGCACATGAAAATGGAGAGGGTGGAGGAAGAAACACCACCAGAATAAATGTCTACTCAGTGTTTTCATAACTCAAAAGGGGTTTCTTCAGGATTCAGCCTGGGTTTTAGGTCCAGCGAACGGAGCTGTTCCCTCCCTCCTTCACCTCCCCAGTTCAGTTCATAAACGTGATTTGTCTTGTGTCATTTGGGGATATCAGAGAGCTCTCTTTTCATGGTTATTTTTCTTTCTATAATGTCTCACATTTTCTGCTGTGCTTGGCAGTTTCCAGGAGCTGGATGAATATTCAGAAAGGACTCTGGTGACTCCATTTAAATTGGCATGATAAGAAGAAATGCCAGACAAACAGGGCGAGATTCTCACTCCAAGACTTTGCAATCTGTATCGAATTGAATCTGAAAAAGACTTCCTCAAATGATGCACTCCACAAGACCGTTTTAGGTTTTCCCTTTAAATATTCCTAAGCATTTATTCTAGACTTTGCCTGAGCATAAATTACAGAGCATGCAATTGCCTCCAACGTGGCAGAACTATGTGTGCACACAAGTAGCAAGACACATGAGGGTGTGTTTTTTCTTAGAAATACCACACCTGGCTGCCACTGCAGAGATTCACTAGTGTTGCAAGCCTTAAGCAAAGAGAATTGTTGTGTTGCTGAAATCAGTTGATCTGATTTCTGAAACTTTGCTCCCTAGAATCACATAGGCTGAAGGTATCCTCCCAGCTGTGCATGAAGTGCATGTAGAAATGGGATAGTCCAAGAGCTAGTTCTGCAGGAAAAGGACAGGGTGAAGCATCTCTTTACTGGGGGGACCCCTCAAAGTTGCACTTGGTAGCAATGTGTCATGATAAGAGCATGGGATGATCAATGGAAATGCAGATTATTAAATCTCCAACAGCTTTGGGCAGCTGCTGCATTGAAACCAGAAGTGAAGCTCAATTACTAAATAGTCCTTCTGAAGAGCTGAAATCTATGAGACTTTTTGCATCCTGAAGTGTTGACGTGAAGGTGTTTCCTTGGGCTGTCAGGCAGAGCTCCTATAAAACCATAGGCCACCTGCATGGCTTGCTGAGGCAGACTGGTTCAGTGGTGTCTTTTGAGCTTTATCAGAACTTTTAGACCTAGTTTGTCCTTCGAAGTGTATAACCTCTTGCTCAATGCCAGGAGGATGCTGAGGTTTTTGTGTTCTTCCTGTTGCATCAGAGATGGCTCTGTCATAGGAAGCAGACTGGAAACACCAGAGCTGAGTGGTGTGCCTTGGGGACTTACCAGTTTGCTCCTGGAGCTGGTCCAGGACTCTCGGGACTGTACCCTGATCCTGGTTTCTAAGACACAGATGGATTTCCCTCTACCTCTCAGATCCTACTAGAAGTGCTTGTATTTGGAGTAACCTACTCCAAATTAGTTCTCCATGGGAAAAAACCAACATGCTTCTTACAGCTCCCTTAACAGCGGTGAGCACCAAGGTGTGATTTACACCACCACAGATCTGAATCCACCTTTGGAGCCACTCAGTTCCTCTCCACCGACCCCATGAAGAATCGAGCCAACCATCCTGCCTACTCATCTCCCTTTTCAACAGCCCAGAAGAGTTGTTGCAAATCTCATCTTTGGCTCTTCGCTTGGGCAGTTCATCTAGGTGGGAAAATCTGGGTTTTCAGTGACTTTGCTGAGACCACACAGGGAGTTGATGGACAAGGCGCTGAAGGCAGCTCTCCCATGACGCAGGCTGCACACCGAACTGTCTCTGATTTCCAAAAAATTAGCATTCATGTTTTTAACCTTTGTCTCCTGCTCCAAAAAGCACACTAACAGGGAGGGAATAGGAAAGAGAAAAAAAATAATAAAGCATGCCAGGATCTGTGTGTTTTCCCCTATCATCACAACCTGAGGAATTAACTGCCCCCCACAATAAATCTCAGGGGCTGGAGATGCTTTTTACAGGGGTTGGTGGAACACGATGAGGTCTGTATTGTCCGATGCTGTGTCATGATGACCTGACACCAGGCTCACGTCTCTTCTAACCCCACCATGAACCTCCCTGTGCTCCAGAGGGAAGAATTCAGCCCGCAGGGAGGGGACTTACCCTCACAACCCGGTGGCCTTGAGTCAGGAAGACATGTGATGGAGCCATCCAGGACGTGCTATAAACAGATGAGACAATGGCAAAAAAATTAGTTGTTACGTCCTGGGGGTGAGGAGACACACACACACACTCACAAGGTTGGGTGGAGGTTTTTTTTGGTGTATAAGTTCCTGAACAGCACTATTCTCAGAGGAGCTGGAGTGATCCACGTACTGAAACTAAACTGACCCTGAGTCACCTTGGATTCATGTTTCTGTTGCTGTCAGCTTGCTGTCCTCTATGGGATACGAGTTGCAAAACACAATTTTATTAAAAAAAAAAAATACACACTGCTCAACCATCTATTTTAAACACAATGTCTATTTTTCATTGCATATTGTAAACCACTTGAGCATTTCTAAAGTGATTCATTCCTTTATCTTCTAAACAAAGAGCTTGTGGCTGCACAGGGCTGGGAATTTATGTTTAACAAGTAAAAGGATTTCCAAGTTAGGATTGAAACAGGGATGTAAAGAAGTCACTTGAAAGCAATGTATTGCTAGAATAGAATAGCTTATTGTCTTCTAGGATAATTTACATATGATTGAACGATGCAATGGTAAATCAGCATATGTCTGCAAGACACACGTTAGAAATGACAAGGAAAGAGGGAAGAACCTTCTCGACAAAGTTTTTTCTCATCTCCTTCAGCTGTGCCTTGGCTCTCTGTGTACAGCATCTTCTTGCAAGAAGTGAACATATTCAACAACATTTTAGTGATGAAACCTTTAGGCTATCACACCTAGCAATGAGTTTCCTGGACATATCACTAAGCAGGGAGATGGAGAGAGATGAAGCTAACTCCTTTCATAACAGCACAACTCTTCTGTAGGCATTCTCTCTCCTAAAGTCCTGTAGAGTTCATTGTCTTCATCCAAGTCTACATTTCAGTGTCTACAGAGAAGTCCTGCTACTGCCCCTTCCTATGAAGTTACTTGGACATGAAAACTGAATTTTTCTTTCTTTCCAGTCTATCACATCATGAACGTGTATTGCAAATATTTCCCTTTTTTCTTTATTTCTGTCCTGACTTAGGAATGGACCCACCTATTTTTTTCTACCATTTTTCTCTTTTCATTTCAATGTCTGATTTCATATCCTGAACTCCTAATTCTGGGTCTTCCATTTTCTTTCCCAACTCCTTCATCAGCACACAAATATTTGCATGGTTTTTGACTGACCATAATGAGTGCTCTGCATGGATAAGGAACAGCAGGGGAAGACTGGAACTTTCAGAATGTAAAAAAAAATTAATCTCGTGGAAAAAGAACTTGAAACCAGATCAAAATTCCTGCAGAAGAAAATAGAAACAAACAGAGAATCCTAAAATAAATTTTAAAAAGGATAAAAAATACAAAAAATACAACAATAAAGCAGACTGATCAGAAAAGAAATCTCTACCCGGGAGACCAGTCGGCTTTTGAGTGTGTGTATTGTCAGGAAAGGTTTGATCAGGTCCGTGATGAGAAGTATTAAAATAAAGAGCAGAAAGGTTTCACCTATGCCAATAAAAAGATAATACAGGAAGAAGAAATGCAACCACTACTCATTGAGTAGTTTAGAGAAAAAAAAGGTGTTTGGAATATAGCATAAAAAAGAACAGAAAAATGTCTGAGTTTTAATTTAAATGGTGATGCTGTACACAGGAATGAAAGAGGGAGTTGCCATACCTGGAGATATCCAAAACCCTAATGAGCAATGTCGTGAGCAACCTGCTCTAGCTGACCCTGTTTAGTGCAGGGGTTTGGTCTAGATTTTGAGATTTAGTTAAGGCAGAGTATGAGGTGGGGGGGGGGAAGCAAGATCTAGACGACTATCAGAGCTGGAGAGGGGGAGAAAGGAGACTGGGTCTTCTCCACCCCTGAATGCAAAAGGAACTGGCACACAAACCTGCAAATCTGATAACACGGATTTTAGAAACCTTTATCAAGGTGGGGCTAGAACTGCTTGACTGGACTAAGTTGACTATAACACTATAACAAAGGTGACTCCTAGCTTTAAAAATAGGAAAACTAATTTTCTGGGAAATTTAAGTCAGCAAGACAAAAGTGAAATATTTTCTCAACAAAGGAAATGAAGCTGATCTTGTATGTCCAGAGTTCAGTGAAGACTTTGACAGGGTGCTACATGGGATGTCTTTAGTTGAGAAGAAAGGGATTTAAAGAGTAAATGGAAATCTCATCACAACTGTCTAAAAAGGGGATAAGAATAGATGTTGTCAAAAGAGACTCTATAAGGCTTGAAAGAGGTTAGTGTAATAAAGCAGTTTGAGGGTAGTTTTTGGAACCAAACTTATTGCATATAGCCCCCCTCTGAAAAGTGGGTGTGCTCTGATGAAATCTGCTCCTGAGAGAGAGGTGGGAAGCACTTTTGTTGCAGAGAAAATCTGCAATGTTGGATAGGAAGGAAGAAACACATGGCCTTGGCCAGTGGCACAATGCAAACAGCAACGTAAATCCCTGAAATTCAGGCACTGTAGCCAAAATTTCTGCTTTTACTGTTGGACATATTGCAAAAAAAAAAAAAAAAAAAAAAAAAAAACCTTTTGAATTTTATTTTATTGTTGTACAAAATAGAAAAAAAAAAAAAAAAAAAAAAAAAGCCCTTTGCATAATCATAATTTTGAAAAAAAAATACTTTTCAGCAAAATTCAGTTGTTTAAGAGGTACGTATCAAACAAGGCACTTCCAACAGCGATGAGGCAGGCCATGTGCCTTTCTTGTAGGAATGCTCATTGAGTCCTGAAGATTTTTGATCATCCAAAGAGGAGGAACCGACACTAGATGGAGGATTGGGAAAAAGAGAAATTGTCTTCTAAGTGGGGACTGCTCAACGTTGATTTATCTGACTTGACAAAATGAGAGCTGAGAAAGTTGTGACTGTTTTCTGGTCACAGGCGTGGATGATGAAACAGTGAAAAGAGAAGCAGTGCTGGCAGAGTGGCTAAAAACCGGCTGAGGATAAATTTAGGATGGAAATGAAAGTTTGTGACCACGGGAGCAGGGAGATTCTGCTGTTATCCTCCGAGAAGGCTATTTGGAGCAAATAACCTCAACATTTTAAATACAGGCTTGCTCACTTTAGGAAAGCAATGATATGTTGTGGTTGCCTGGGTTTGCCTGGGGTGGACTCACTGGCCCATAAAGGACTTTCTGGTTCCATGTTCTTCTGTTCACTTTTATTTTTTTTCTGTATGTGTCGACTAGCATCTTAGTGTTTCCCTTCCGCATTTCCCTCTCCAAACAAAGATCTGGTTTCTGGTGAGCTTAAATTTTTGTAAATGGATCCAGGGAGATATGAACTGAGGAACATTTTTTTTATTATTATTATTTGGTCTGGCACATTGTTTATTTAATTTTAGCAATCTTTCCTACCTAAAATCAACAGCCCCCCTTCCCCAAGCCTCTACGAGTCAGTGTTCGGCGTCGATGTGTTCATTCTCTCTCCAAGGGACTTTGGAGGGGAGGGAAGAGGGTGTCAAACCCCTCATGCTAATACTCCCTGTTCAAAAAAAGCTGAAAAAAAGAGAAAGGTAAATACACAACAGCTGGGGTCAGAGTGAACTTGGGTGAACTACAGTTCGAGAGGACGTGGTCAGGAGAGATCCACCCATGGGAGCATGATCTTGTTTAGCTCTGCAAGGTGGTGACAGATGGGATCCTGTATCAAAAACCGGCAAACTTCTCCTCTTTTTCTTTCAAAAAATTCAGGATAAGCTCAGGACCAGGACGCATTGAACACACCCTCTTGTTCTGGTGAAGAAACCACCAGTGTAAGGGTCTGCAGCAGATCCAGGTGCAGAATGAGAGGTCAGGTAAGAGCAGGGGACATGGCCCAAGGGCAGCACACTTAGGAAATTTGTGTGTAGAAGGTGTTTTGAAAGATCAAAGGCAGTGCTCGCACAGGTGCAACAGGTTTTGGCTGAAGACAGAGGCAGAGTCTGCATTTAACGGAGCAGAGAGCTCATCTGGGATGGCCACACTTGTAGAGCATGTGGTTGTATGTTTGCATCTGAGGAACAGATGCAGTCCTCTGAACAGCCAAAATGTTCGATTCCTTATTTCTCTGCCTGGTTTTGTTCCACTAATCATGCACTCTGCAGTCATTATTCTTTCATTCCATTACATTTAATGAGGTCATTTTCTCCAAGACACACTCTGGTGCATGACTAACGGTGGTCCTCCCTACGGATGTCTTCCTACAGGCACCAAGTGTGGACAGGGACACTTGGATCTGTACACCCACCCTCCTCCTGCACCTTGCACGGTCATCCCCAAGACCTCATGCTGTGCCACAGGATGGGCAATACAGCCCTCAGATGGGTCTACAGATGAAAACACCATGCTGGTGAGCTGGACCCACATCATTTCAGGCACTCTGACCTGCAGAAAACATCAATTTATTAGGTATTGCACCCTCGGGCACATGGCCTTTGCATTGTAGGTGAAGCTTGTTTTAAGTCACCCTTCTGCCCAGAGCCAAACAGGGATTCTGGCTTTGAACCAACATTGCTCTTAAATCACTTTTTTTTTGTTTTGTTTTGTTATTTCCATCATACATTTGGGAGTTGCTTGTAGTGCTCTGCTACCATCAACCCAACCGGCCCCATATCTGAGAGGCTGGTTCCAAGGTTTGGTTTGTCTGGTTTGCAAGGGTCAAGGCATGAAATTCAGACTCACATCCATGTCCCACCTTCAAACCCAGAGAGAGCAAAGTTAGAGGAGGAAGAAAAAGGTATTTAAGGAGCCATCATGCTTCTTTAGAAGTCAATACTTCTTAGAAGTCTCCAGTCTTAGGGCTGTTATTCTTTCAAAGAAAAAGACAAAAAAACAGGGCAAAGAGAGGTAAATTGCACGATAATAATTCAGGCGAGCACAAGTGCGCAGATGGGAGTGAGCTGGGTCCAAAGCATGGCCGAGAGAGGAGGCTCATTCAAAGCCAATCAACAAAGCGTTCAGACCTGGCTTATTTTGGGATCTTTTGGTACCCGCAACATTTTCATGCAAAATTTCCTGCTTCATTACACATGCCAGCATCTAACAAATGTGAGCTGGGAAGTTATTTTCCAAGGCAGGGCAAAGGAAGAAAGATATTTTATCCTGCAAGTGTGGGCTTTCTTGCATTTTCCTATGAATTTCCCGAGAAGGGAAGAACATGGTGAGGAAAATGAATTAATTTCTCCCCATTTGAAGATAAGATTTGGCAGCTTTCTGAAAGGCATGCTTTGATTCAGCTTCTGGGAAAAAAAAAAAAAAAAGTCAAAGAAAAACCCTTTTCCAGACAGATGCAATGAGCATTGACTGGGCTAACCTGTTTGAAAACAGTTCCTACCTCTCCGCGGCCACTTGAAGCACCGAGTCCCACATAAAAAGAAGTTCTTTTTGCTGCTTTTGCTGCAGATGACCATCACCTTTGGTGCCCTGAGCATCCCTTTGCAGGCTGTATTTCAGTGCTGCAAAGGACAGATGGAAAGAACAAACAAAAGCTCTCCTTGGCTATTTGTGTCCTATAAATAATATATTTTTAAAGCTGGAAGGGAGCCCAGGAGGAGTTGGTTTGTTTTTTTTTTTTGTCTTGGCCACTGGTCCCAGGGGAGTTGAAGGTTCTAGTGGGGTTTTGGGGCTTCAGGGGAGGCCCCAGACAGCTCCTGCACACTGGAGGATTTTTTCCAGATTTCACTTTTCACTGGAGCAGATCATTCAAAAATATTTAAAGAGAAGGATTTCATTCCACTGCTTCTGGGGGTTACACCAGGGCAGCCAAAGGACACGCACCCAGCCAACAGCCCCTGAATTGTTTGGTTAGGAATTAACGTGTGCGTGCACACGTGTGGGAGGGAGTGGGGGGCCACCGAGAGGGTCGCCGAGACTTTGGCTTTGTTTTTTGTCAAAACAGATCGCACGTGGATGGCAAGCGGGCTTGCGTGGGAGGGGCTGAGGGACACAGACAAATTACTGAGCTGAGCTCTGGCTGGGGATACCATTAGCTCAGTAAATAGCCTTTCTGAAGGAAAACTAACAGAAATCTAGCCCTCTCCTCCCCCAACCTGGGGAAGGATGCAGCCACTCTCCTCTTCCCAGTCATTCCTCACTCCATCCTCCCACTCTTTCTTTCATATGCCCTTCTTCACACCACCAGGTTTTGAAACTTTAAGTCTCCTCCATACCAGCTACTATCCCCTTTTTACTGCCCATATTTTCCTTTTCTTGCTTCGTATTTTCTCTCATTTTTAATTTCTTTCCTTTTACACACCTCACAGATTTTTTTTTCTTTTTTTTTTTTTTCTGGGTCTCCTTCATCTGCCTCCTGCTTTTTTTCCCTTCCCTTCTGCTTTCCCTCCCTCCTTACGCTATAGCTGTGCTGTAGGTGGGTATGCTCAGCCCCTGCTTTTCCCCAAGAGCAAAAGAGAAGAAAGAGCCATGCTTGCCAAGCCCTTCCCTAGCCCGGAGGATCAGATACACCCACCCCCAGCACAGAAAGAGGCAGTGTGAGCACTACACAGATTTATCCCCTACACTAAGATCAGCTGTGCTGGAACTCAGCTGATTTATATCACCTGCAGAGGAGGGCTGAGCTATTTCGATTTATGCCAGCTGGTGACTGCTGCAAGTTCAGCTGCTCTTGGAGGACTGGAACCTGCTCTTCAGGTTTGGCTAGCAGCTCATTCCTTTTTATAATGCTGAACATATAGTCTTGATTTTTTTTTTTTTTTGAGTTTGTTTCTGCATGCACATTCACCTAGCTGGATTGCAGTATGTAGCTGCTGATATGGTGCATTTCTGGTGCTCAAAAGTTCAAAGCTATTCCAAAACATAGAAAATCATTGCTTCTGTTTTAAGCATGCTCTTGAGGAACTCAAGTTATCTACAAGCATCATTTAAAGTATCCTCTGAGCTTCTCAGGGTTCCTCTGGCATTGCTTGCCATAGAGGAGAAAAAGTTAATAGTAGGTCATGTTTTTTTCTTATAAATCTCTATATTCTTTCGTATATATCCCTATATTATTTTGTATAAATTTGTATATTCTTTTGTATAAATCCTTACATTTCAAGGGGGTTGGGTGAGGCTTTGAGGAACCTGGTCTAGTGGAAGATGTTCCTGCCCCTGGCAGGAGGGTTGGAGCCTGATGATCTTTAAGGTCCTTTCCAACTCTAACCATTCTATGTTTCACTTTTTCATCTCTTACACTGAAGAATGAAACAAGACGTCCTGGAAGCCTCCCTGGCCTGAAGTTTTGTATACACCCCATGTGCAGAAGAAGGTGTTTCCCAGGACAGGTGGCTCTCGGTCACTGCAGAGTGTTAGGGAATACAGCTCCAAAACTGTCCCACATCTTCAAAGGTAGTCACGGCTCAACTATCCACTGCATTTTAGTGCTTTTTTTTTTTTTTTTTTCCCCAGCATTGCTTCATGGTGGTTTTCCTGCAGATTTGTCAGCCAGGTGGTTCGCCTGAGAGCCTCCTGTTCTCAAGGCTGCAGCCATCCTATAGACTCCTTGGTGGGATTTCTCTCTTTCTCTCCTTCATCCCATGGGAATTTGTTCAGTTAATTTTTATGTCAACTCTGTCATTACATCATCAAGAGCTAAATAGGCTTTGTGCACACAAAAACCAGAAAAGTCTTGCACCCAAAGGTCTACATTAGCATCCCTCAGAAAGCCAGGTGGTCTGGACCACCTTCCCTGCTAGGAAAAGTCCTTGACTGAAGTTACCTTCTGAAAAGAGTCTGAGCATTTCCTGGGAGACTGTTACTTGGAGCTGTCTAAACCCATATAGGAGCAGAGAAGAGAGGGTTAAAGGGAAATCTTGTTGCTCTCTTGAGCTACCTCAAAGGATAATATGGAGTAGGTGGAGACAAGCTCTTGAAAAAGTACAGCAGAAGGGCAAGAGGTAATGACACAGGTTGCAATAGGGGAAACTCGTTACGTATTAGGAAAAAAATATTTTCACCTTAAGGATGACCTGATACTGGACTGGGATCCAGTGAGTTTATGAAATCTCCATCCTAATCAATGTTGGCCCTGCTTTGAGCAGGGGGTTAGACCAGAGATCTCCAGAGGTCCTCTCCAACATTCTTTATTCCATAACCATATTGACAAGTCATCAGAGCGTTGCTCAAGTCTGGCTCTTGGCCATAATCTTTTGCTAGCACAGACGAAATGTTAAAGTTCAAAAAAGCTTCTCTGTTCTTCTCTACATTCTGTTGTTCTCTGCATGTCCTCATTCTGATTTACTCGCCTATTTTTTCCCCAGTTGACTGGGTTTTAATATTTCTATTATTTCAGCCAACTCCTTACATATGTTTCTCCTGCTGCTTACTGTCTCACCTGCTGTGGCAGACGCTCTGGCTTCACATTTTTCACATAGTTCGAATACATCCTGTTGGAGATAAGGCGCTGTCAGAAGCATGAGGAATCCCAATGTTTCTTACAAGCTCATTCCATTTAATCCTCAGGGTTTTGTTTTGTTTTCCTAGGGCATTTGCTTTCCAAAGCACTGAGATATCTTGTTTATACCTTTGGTGGATTTCCAGCACTCACATCTGTGTGTAAAGGTGGAAAGAACGCCTGAGCTCAAACGGCAGAGTGTGATCTGTCGGTTGTAGGATTTCAGTGATCCGAGCTCCTGAATATCAGCAGCTGCCTTGCCAATTCATGATATTTCCTGTCGATTTTCCTTGCCAACCATCATTCTGCCAAGGCACATGGATAAATTCACCTTTTCTAACCCTTTGTCCTTTAAAAGACAGATTTTGAGCTCAAAACTGATGGCAATCTCACTGTCTTCTTATTTTCATCACAAGCTCTTAGCCTGCTGTTGGGTTTTGTATTGCTGGATGATGGTTTGGTTCCTGTCTGTGGAGCAGCTGAGGTGTTGACCAAGAGAGCTGCCGTCAGCAAAAAATTACATATTTTGATCATTTGTTCCAGAAATGTCTCTCCTTTCCCTTGGAGAAGTCAGTGGTGGTACCAAACAGGGCAGAGGATATAACTCATCCTTATCTCACATCAGTGTCTCACTGCACACATAGGCTCAGGACAGCTTTTCTTGACCCGTGAAGGCTGGTCCACGACTGAAAAAAGGACTTTATGGTGTTGATTATTTTTCTTGGAATACCCTAACACTTCAGGGTGTCCCAAGTTGGATCATAAGGAAGCCTGTCAAATGCCTTTTCAAAATCTTTTCAGTGTGGATTTTGCCATTTGATACTTGGTTATTCCGAGGGTGAAAAATCCGTTTGACACATGATCTTCCCAGGTTGAACTGAACCTTGTCAAAACAGAAAAAAAAAGCATTGAAACAGGAATTTTGAAATGAGCTGAAGAACAGATTTCACACTCTGTGAGGCTTGAGATCCACCATGGGAAGTCAACACGGGCATACTCTGGTCTTTGCACGGCAGTAACTGTAGTTGGGAGGGTTCGTGAATGGCATATGTAACATCTAGATTAGTAAGGATTTGTGGCATTGCATGAAAGAAAGATGAGGAACCAAAGAAATTAGAAAATAAAGCTAAAAAATATCTCTTGAAAAAGAAGCAGCAAGAAATTTTCACAAAACGAAGGAGTACAAAGTGAGATGGGTGGTTATTAATGGAAAAAGTTATTAGAAGAAATGGCCGCAGAAAGAAGTAAGAAAAATATTTGTTGGACTGGCAAATTCTCTTACTAACTAGTAATTGGGGAGAAGGCTAGAGATCGATTAAGAGAGGAAAGACTGAGTTTTGGAACACATTTAAGAAACATTAGGCTGATGAACACCAAAAATATCTGCCAAGAAAACAAAGAACCTCAAACTAGCTGTTGTATCATCACAAACTGAAAAACAAACACATGGGGGGGGAAGAAAGGAAAAGAGAGAGGGAAAAAAAAAAAAAGAAAACCTCCCAAAAGATTTGGATTATGACTGTATTACTGAGATAAATTGTGTGTGATGATGAGACTCTCCACAAAACCATTGGAAACAAAATATGGGGCCAGAATGTACCTCTAATACAAAGGATAAAGTAGAGACACCAAAAGAACATGATTAAAGGGGCTGCAGTAACAACTCTTGGGGAAAAGCAGTATTTTTGGCAAAACTAGTGTAAAGGGAGCAGAGGGGAAGGCTGCAAACAATGATGATGGAAACAATAAAATAAAATAACCACTTGAAAACACAACTCCCTTCCAGCAAGAGTTTGCAATGCATCCCTGCTGCAACCTTGCTCACAGCTCAGTGTGGAGGGTGTCCCCAAAGTCCAGAGGTTGGGTGTCCCGAGGAAAGTGCTGCTGAACATTGGCAGGTGAAGTCAGAGCTCATCTTGCACCAGGGCAGAGGCAGGAAACGGTCCATGATCATAGAATCACAGAATGGTTTGGGTTGGAAGGAACCTTTAAAGATCATCTTTGTCCAACCTCCCTACCAGGGTTTGCAAGAGCACGCTGCCCACTCGTGTCCAACTTTTCATCCACCAGTTATCCCCAAGTCCTTCTCTGCCGGAGCCCAGTGATGCTGGTGTCTTTTAGGTCTGGGGAGAGAAAAAAAAAATTCTCTTTCTTTCCAAATGCTGTGAATGTTCAGATGGACACTGAATTTTTACTCCACTGTAGACCTCCTGAATTTAGGAGATGTCAAGGCAACCTAAAGTATTTTGAGAGTCAGGCAGCCTGGTGCAGTAGCTGTTTAAATAGCCTTTTTCTGACCTAAACTCTGCGTTGTTACTGAAGTAGTAGGTGTCAATTCCACGCTGGATGACTTCATGCTGTATGTAGTGATCTATCTTTCAATCTGTCTATCTTCTCTCTGTGCATCTCGTGGTGTCTGTGTAACCAAAGTGTCCCTTGACAGTCTGAAATTGTACGTATCAATGCTGTGTTCAGATCTGATTTCCTTTACAGCCCCATCTTTAATTCTATTTCAAGTTACTATTTTTCTAATGTTCACTAAAAATAATACACAGCAGCATCCATTGTCCTCATACATGCATAATCTCCTGTAATTGGGTATTTCCTCCAATCCATCCTGTCAGCTCGAAAATATTGAATGAACTAGCTGTCACAATCAGTTAAGCTTTATTAAAAACTGCAACCCAATATCTTTGATGTTGGCTCACTGGGAACTGTCTGACATAATCCCACAAATTCTTTCGAAGGCACGGTCATGGGCATGCCCTGTATGTTTTCACAAGAAGTTTAGACGGCGTAGGGCTGTGCTCATAAAATCACAGAAATTAGAGATGAGGAAAGGGCTTGTTGTTATAACATCGTTTTGGACATTGATGGGCAAATTTTCAAATAATAGCAGAGTTCCAAATAGAATGCAGGTGCTCTGTCTCCTGGGATCAAGGAACTGATCAGTAAAACTCATTCTCTTCTGCACACTTATGTCAGGCGGACTGCTGTAGAATCAATATATTTCTTCATTGATAATATGAATTTACATCTGACGGTACAAAGTTCAAACCCTATTGCAGCCAGCTGGTTTGAGTTCTGATCAGAAAACCTTTGTGCTTGTTCAGTCTTGCCTTCTGTCTCTCACGATACTATAGATCCAAAGGCAGGGTGATGCGACAGTAGAGAATCTCAGTTTTCTTTCCAAAACAGAAGTGAGAATCTAGTCTGTCAGTTGGTAGAAAACGCTTGACTTTCAAAAGAAGAAATAATCCATAATTATCTCCTTTTTTCCTAAACTCATGATTTTCACGCTAACTGGGAGATGTGCACCAGTGGAAGAGCATGAATTCTGAGCACCTGGAACCAGTGACACAAAACATTCAGGCTTTTGTTTCTCTGCACAGGATAACCTTTTACCCTCCAAACCTCACCCAACAGCTTTACACAACAACAGGTTTTGTGCCGTACTGCTCCCAGCAGCTGATACCCAGCCATACGTCTGCCTGCGGGCGCCTGGCACTCACAGCTGGCTCGTGCAACGTGTCCGTACTGCAGCTCATTTCAAGCTGTAGGTGCAAAACAGGGCGTGAGTTTCTATCCCCCCAGAGAAACTGCACGGAGACACTTCAATCATTGGGGCGCTGAGACAAGAACATTTTCTGGACATGTCACCAAATCACCGTTCAATGACTCTAAAGGCTTGGGAGGGAGAGGGGAGCAGAGAAGAACATCTCCACGTGGACTTTAGACAAGAGAAGGGTTGACTTGCTGCCTAATTAAGACACCTGGAGCACTGATGAGTGGGTGGGAAACCTCCAGAAAGGGAGGGGAGATGCAAGAAAGGAGAAGGGGAGAGCTGGGGAAAGGGACCAAGGAAAAGTCAAGAACAAAGCAAAGGGAAAGATGCTGGCAGTCATTAAAGGCAGAAGACTTTCCCACCAAGCAAGGCTGAAGGCAACAAATAATAAATAATAACAAATTCGTATTCTGTGCTACAAAAAGCCCATGTTTTGGCCCTGATCTCTGTATGCACTCATCGCAGTGACGTCAATGGGAGCTTTGCAGCTGATCAGGAGGTTTTTACAGCCTTCCATTTTTATCCCAGCCCATCAGCCAGGGCACACGTTTAACAAAACCTCACTAAAGTTGGAATTCTGCTCTTTCCATTGAAGCTGTCAACTTCTGCTCTAGAACCTGGGGGAACCTTTTGCTGACAGGTTGCCATTTCTCTCACCGTGTTGGTCAGAAATGTGGAGGCAATTCTTTTTCCAGGATGTTCAGCCATGCTTGGCTTTCTTTTGCATGCTTTTGGCAGGAGAGCCGCCTCTCCGCAGCTTTGCAGTCTCTGCTCTCATTTCCTGCATCTCGGGGTGCTTGCCAGGGCTCTCTGACATGCTGGGCAACTTTTTTTTATTCCCTGCAGAATATCTGTCAGATGAACTTCTCCAAAAAGTGTGAGCTGACACAGCCAACTTGTGTTTTTAATCATTGTCCTGATGAACAAACGAGCACCATATCTAGGAATTTAATGTTTTCCTTTAAACAGAAGAGTTATCCCTCGTGCTACTGCAAGCAACCAAGCAAGCTACTCACAGCCTGACTAGGTCCCTTGTGTGTGATGTTCACAGAATAGGAATATTTTCTTTTCTTGGAGTAACTTCCCAAGAAAATGATTCAGAGAGCTGGAGGAGAGGTCTTGCGAGTGGCTGACGTTTCAGAAACCAATGGACAGTGGTAGAACAGATACCGAAACACCCCGTCTGCTTTTGTAAGATGCTTGGAGAGGCTGAGACTTTGGTTGTCAAAAGGCTGAGGATATTTTCTGCCTCCTGAGCTCGTGTCAAACAACAACTTTATCATTGCTGGGGCACTAATGTGTTGTTAATGATGTGTGAGGGTGCCCAAAGGTCTTGGATTAGATACTGGCTTTGTTAGAGTAATCCAAGATAAATAAATCAATGAATAAAAAAATATTTAAATAAATGTCCAACTCTCCATTTGCTCAGCCAGGAAAAGAACTGTTGAGTCTTTATCAAACGTGTTCCTTTTTTCTTTGTGGCTGTATCCCCAAGCTTTAGGGAGCCTTCTGTTTTAGCAGAAGACAAATAATTTCATAGAATCAAACCAGCAAAACCTCAGACTGGGCTATTCTCCAGGCCTGTAGCAACTTATTGGTCCCAAATAAACCTAAGATTTCAGTCGTGACTAGTCTATAAAAAATTAGTAAACTGTTCACAAAGAGCTGAGGAGTATTATACAATCCAACAGTGCAGGAAATTGAAGTATTTATAGTGCTTTCCACTGTTGTGCTTGTTATTCTCTGCAGCACGTGATCCTCAGAATCATGGCTTGGACATGTTCATCGCTTCTGCTGGTCATTTATCCTCCATAAACTGTCACTGAACAGAGGCTTAAAAAAAAAAAAAAAAAAGAAGAGTATAAACAGTTTATTAGAAATAAAGAGCTGCCTGTTGGAAAGCCACTAAGATACCTTTCCAAGGCAGAGTTGGGATTTTGGTATTCCTCACAGCATCACTCCAGAGACTCCAAGTACTTCCTACACTAATTAGTTTCCTTTTATTTATTTTTTTTTTTAATTTTGAGAACTCCAGGTACTTTCAGGTGACACGCCATCCCCACTGAGTGATCTGAAGTTTTCTAACAGCATGTTACCACTTCTTAGTTGTCTTGCACACACACCTTTGGGTTACTCCAAGGATTTCCAGATATCTGCCAACCACAGCATGGAAACTATCTTCTTAAAGGCAGGGATTGTCTGTTAGACGTCTGGACATCACTTGAACAGCACTTCTCTGGAGCTACTGTAACTAATATTGCAGTAATAAACACTGCTCCGCTCTCTAGAGGGTGAATGTTTCTTTGACAGACGCAGTGTTGGACTCTCAATAAAGGCTGACAGCTCGAATATACAAGCCTGATACATGGATGAAATTTGTAGCTCATGAAAATTTATTGCTCCTCTTGTTCATGGCAGGACTGTGCGCTATCTGTGCGTATTGAGAGTTTGCATTAAAAAAAAAAAATCTTGTCTTTGCAAATAAATCGTCCTTTCTTATTCCATACATTTCCAAAAAAGGCGATGATTTGCAGGCAGACAGTCTTGGAGAGCAGGTGGAAGTCATCTAGTACAAAGCCATCAGAAATCAGTAGCTCTGGGAACATGCCACAGCTTGGGAGCAGGATGAAAACGGGTGACACAAAGTCAGAAACGAGAACATTTCAGAGGGAGGGAGGAGATGCTTTTCATTCAAAAGTGGGACTCATTGATGTACAAAGAGTTGTTCCCAGCTTCCAGGAGGCACCAGCTCCAAGCACAACCTACTGGGTTGCTGGAGGACTTATGTTTTATTTCTTTTTTTTTAAAATACAAGTAAAAAAAGATTTACATGCTGAGTAACATGAGACAATTTGTGTGTGTCTGTGTGTTTTCCCTCCTAAGTCGGTGTGTTTTAAAAGAAAATTGTATTCATGAGAACATTTGGCAAGTTGAGCCATTTAAAAAAATATATTTTTTTAAAAAAAAAAGAAAGACCCAAACTGATATTTTGGCATACCATCAAATCCCATTAAAAAGAGAGAAAAACCCACCCTAATATCTTTTTCATAATCTGAAATGCAGGGACACGTTTTAGTCATTTATGGCTTATGGGCTCAGAACTCCCACAACTGCTTTGAATTACGAAGAGTTTTTGGTCCCATTTTCCCAGATTTCATCCTGTTACAAATGCTTGTTTTCTTCTTCCTTTTCTCCTTTTTTCAATAACGTAACATATGGATTTGCATGCACATTTAATCAGTTCCGCAGCATTCCCATTCTTCCCCTTTTCCCCATCTCTAATACAGGTGACAGTGAGCGAGTTTTGCAGCAAAAGTCAGGACTCACCTTTATAAAAACTCATTTTTTGCTTGTTGTGTGCTTCTTTTTAAGTTAGAGCAAGAAATGTTCTAGAGGTTGGGTCTGCCATGCAAAATACGGCCATTCAGAAAGTCAGATTTATTATCATCATCCTGGACCATCATCCATCATCTGAAAATGAATGTGAGGATTTTCTCCATTCTGGTGGGACACTATGGATAAAATCAGCAAGTGTAGGACTCAACCTGCCTGGACAAAAGCAAGCTCACAAAAATGTAAATTTGGCCACAGACTGGAGAAGTCCAGGCTTTTATCCCGTTTCCAGCAGTGGTCCCGACGGATGCTTAGCACAGCATAAGGACACGACATGTACAGATTGAGCTTTCTTTTAGTCTCTTCTCCAAGCTTCTGGCTGTCATTATATCCAGTCCTTCTTACAGCTTCTCTAATTCTGCACTCGCAGATGTCCTGATGAAGTTCTGCTCTCTGCTTCAGCATCTGGTTCTGCTCAAAGAGAAGGGGAAGCATGGAGAGAGCAAAATTTATTAGGAAGCTGTTTTTCAGGTAGAGGTGGGGGGTTTTGGTCGGTTTTTTCCTGTCATTGAGGTAAAGATACTCCAAGGCTTAAAAAAACCCAAAACAAAATAAAAAAAAAAAAAAAAGAAAGAGTTGCCTGTCAACATTTTCTGTGTCCACAGAAAATTCCTATTGCATTAAAGAAAAAGGAAAAAAAATGGAGCTGAATGTCCCCAAATCAGTGGAGATGTTTGGGTTCAGGAAGACGTAACGGTAGTTTTAAACTAGTCTTAAATGCTGGGAGTGCAATGTAGAAAGGTAACTCAGCATCCTCTTCCACTGAAATACATGACAACAGCTTTCTGCTTCTGGGAAAGAGCTGGGAATGGATAACAGGGATGAGTGGCAGCTTTTCTTTTTGTGAGAGTGGTTTTAGCAATGAAGAAATTCAACTCAAGCTTCATTTAGATAAAACCAGGATCCTTCTGGCTCCTTCAGCCAAAATCTGGTCTCTTCTCCCTGGAGGTTGCTCCTACCACTGCCTGTATCCCAGCTTTACACTTGGGTAAAAGACTCAAAGCAAACTCTTGCAGGACAAACTGGTTTTTCCTGGGTCATTTCCTGGGCTATTCCCTGTGGAGCAATGGTTCATGGGTTTAGCAAAAAGGGTCTGGATGAACGTGTCCTGCCACAACCCCAGTTCCCCACGGAAGCTGAGATGGGCTTTTGAGGATGTTTGTTGTGTTAAAAAGGACAGATTATTTTTTTATTGATCTTTTTTTCTTAAAATTTGATATCCAGAAATCTTAACCAGCTACAGAGCCCTTCTCCTACCAGCTATAAACAAGGGCAAGTTCATGGAAAATATCACTATTTTTCCCCCCTTTTTTTATTATTAAAACAACCCAATGAGTTTAGAATGAGTTTTACCCCCTTGTAAAGAAGTAATTTCACCAGAAATGGGGCCCTGAAAATCTTAGTAAAACACAGGCACCATCATGAGGCTTTTGCCACAATGTTTTTCAGGGATTTAATAAGGATCAGAGGCCAAAACCCTACATATTTTCTGGACTAGGAGCAGCAAGAACAAATATCCGTCACTGAAATGGCATATTCCCCCTGCTCCTAGAAAAGCGTATTGTATTATTGCCAGTTAATATTATTGTTAATTGTTACAGGTGGCAATGCTCTATTATTGTTATTATTATTATTAGCAATATTATTATCATTACTGCTACTACCACTGAGCCTAGTCATGACTAGGAAACGCTTTTTCTAGGAGCTGTATGGAAGAGTAGAATAAAACATCCCTGTCCCCAGAGATTTTGTGCACATTGGCTGTTAAAAGTTGTTGGCAAAAATCAGAAAAGGGACTTTTTTGTTACATAGAGAACAAGCAGCGATGTGCTCTGTTGTTTGCTGCTTGATGGTCCCCATCAAGAAATTGTGAAACCAACGGAGCTCAGTGGAAGCCACAAAGAGAGTCAAGGGGCTGAAGCACGTGAAATACAAGGAGAGGATGAAGAAGCTGGGTTTGTTCAGCCTGGAGAAGAGAGGTTTAGAGGGCAATCCAGCACTTTTCATGAAATACTTCAATGGGATTGAGAGAAAGGATGACCCATGCTCTTCTTGGTGGTGCACTGCAAATAAAGAGGTAATGGACACAAAGGAAAAAGCTTCATGATATGGGTGGAAAAGCATTGAGACAGGCAGCTGGAGAGCTTATGGATCACCGTCCCTGGAAATACTCAAAACTGAACAAGCCGCTGGACAACCTAATCCAACATTGGATTAACCTTGCTTTCAGAGGGATTGCTCAGAGGTGACCCAGAGGTTTTTCTACAAATCTGCAGAGCCACTGGCTTATCTGACAATATCACCTTTCCACCCTTCATGTTACACTTGACCTCCACTATGAAAGAAGAACGAATAACAAGACAGGAGAACACCAAAAACCAGAGTTCCTTGCTGTTTCAGTCGTTGGACCTCTGCTACCAGGTGCCAGTTGACTCACGCAGACCCAGACAAGAGCTCTGCCGAGAGAGTTCAGTTATGCCTGTGGTATTCCAGCCCTGGGGATGTCTCATCGCTCTCCAAGCCTGGCTGAGCTATGATAACCGGGTCCACATTCACTCTGCCCATGCCCATGAGCTCTGTTGGTACAAGGACTCATTAGACACAGTTTCTCCGTTCTTACCCACAGTGTAATTTATGGTAATTGAATATCCAATATTTTATTGAAATTTTATTATTTTTTCCTCCAACTAGTTTAATTGTTGCCTCAAAATATAAAGTGAATTGCAAGCCACACTCTAAACACCTTTATGCACTTTACATCTTTGGAAGATTTTCTCAGTCTATCCTCTTGAGTATTTATGTGGAAGAGAAAAATAAGATCTAGGCAGATAGGGACTGTCCACCCTGGAAAAGGGGTGACTGACTATGAGAGATAGAAGGATGTCTTAGATGTTCACCAAATCGTGGGTGACATGAAGACTAGAGTAAAGGGTTATCCACCCCTTCTCACAAATCAAGTAATAAGGGACAAGAATAAGTGAAAAATGTAAAGGTAACAATCATAAAATGCATCAAAGGGTTATTTTTGCAGAAACTGCCTAATTTTGCTGTCAAATGCATTCTCACATTATATTTTTAGGGTAATAGGTATAAATAACTTTTCCAAAGTGAAGAAATCATAGAGACAAAGCCATTGGTGGCTATTAAACACGATCATTTGGCATAGGATGTCCCTAACTCACTGGTGGCCAAAAGCTGGAACCTTGTGTCTAGATAAAGGGTCACTCTTGCTCCATTCTTCTACTTCTTCCCAAAACTTACGTCTGGCGGGGACAGGACACTGAGCTGGATGAACCTGCAGCCCAAACCAGGATGGTCCTTATTGCCTTCTTATGGGATGGAAGTTGGAAGTGCAGGATGACGTCCTCAGCTGGTTTATATTGACGGAGCTCCATGGATTTCCCTGGCTCTGGGCCACTTTACACCAGCCAAAGATCTGTCCTGCAGAGTTCAGATCCTTGTAACGAAGCATTTCCCTGTAGTTTACAATGATGAAACAATAGCAAAGTGCCCATCTGCTGCTATCAAATCACAAGCCAACATATTTTTCCACAGCCGTATGTTAGTGCCTGAATGGCCATGACAGATTTACAACAGATTGAACATAATAAACTCGGGGTTATGTTTTAGTAGCTCTCTGACTAGTTAGTGGAGTGGAGTGGAACCATAATAGGCACATGCTAGGCCAGGACTAGGTCTTGTGACTCAGTACACGTGTTTTATTGCTCCTTGAGCTCCCGCTGAACAGGTTTTTGTTGGACTCGCTCAGGTTTTTGACCAGGTGAAGGCAACATCCATCAAGAAACGGTTATTCTTCTCTGATGCTTACGGGGTTTAAAATAATGGATGTGGGCATGGTCTCACGGGGTATGACCCACCTGGCAAGACCCCCGGGAGGTGCTGGGATCCTGTGAGCAAAGCTGACTTCGGACGTGGTCCATACTTGTCTGGGAGGCCCCACAGGTGGGGTTGGATGTCCCGCAATGATTATACGATGAGCAGTTTGAAGCATACTAGTGTTTGAGGTGAACTCAGCAAGGAAAACATGGTGAATTTGCAGGCTGAGCATGATCAGACCAAGCTTGCTTCATCAGCTTGTGTTTGTTAGAGGCTTTGCCATGGCATAAAGTGTCCTTCAGGCTGTGTGTGATGCTGCCAGTACACGGTCCTCCAAGGCTCCGCTATCCCTTTTCCCTGGGTGAGGGTCTCAACTCTATGAACAGAGCTGGGGGCAGAACCAAGCCCCAGATTTCTTGTCCTCTTCCTTAACCATATGAGGACTGGTTATCTGTGGTCTGTTCCCCTGGACACAAGCTGATACCAGAGTAGTGTGAGTTTTAATTGCCTGTAGACAACCCAGGGCAAAGCTGGTGTGATATAGCTCCAGATGAAAGTATAACTGGGTTAGCTAATCCAGTGGACCACCTTAACCCTTTGTGCAGGAAAGGTCTTAATGATGTTCAGTGATTTTGTTTCAAAGACGTGCTTTTAGTTAATTTGGAAAAACCTTCCCACTTGTCCCAGTGCACACAAACCTTAGTCTGAGTAAGTGCATCCATTTCTTCTTATGGTTTAACAATCCGCCCAAACAGCCCCAATGGATGATGTTGCTTTTTTGCTGTTTGGTTTTCAAGCATAAACTTTGTACCTGCTGACTAGGTCAGAGCAGTGACGTCCAACTCCTGCTTCATGTTCAGTTTGCATTTGGACAAGAGGCAGACTATAATGCCTGGACTGGTACAACCCCAGTGACTTTCACCGTGATTTCTCACCCTTTCCAGGCTGGTGCTTCCATCAGAGTAGGGTTTGCTTTACTCAGGGGCACACAAAACCAGAGTGACCCCAAAACTCCTTGCACCAGCTCTCCAGTTCCAACACCACTTCTTCAGAAAAGCCATTTATCTCTACTTTACCCAGCCATACGCCACGCCTGGACTAATTTTTCTGGCAATATTTACAACTGAGGAGGGAGGAGCCCACACAACCTTTGGCCCACACCGTGGTGTTTCAGGCAACTGTTCTCTGTTCCCAAGCCACCAGACTCTCTTTGACGAGTGATTTATGTCCAGGAACTTGTGAAAAAGATTACCACATGCAAATGTTAACTAACTTCGATTACAGGGAAGGAAAAATTAATCCACGCTGGCCATTAAGTATTTTCTAAAGAAAATAGTTCTAATCATGAACAGAGATGGTTTCCAAGAGCCAACTCTCCACGCTGGGCTCTGCAGCATGGCCTGGATGCAGTAAGAATAACAGATGTGGTCATCTTCTCTCAGCCCTTTGAGAACAACAATACCAACCCAATCACACCGATATGGTGTTACCAGCAAGCCTCAGGATATGAGGGTGTTATCTCTGCCCAGCCCGTGAGAGCTAGGGCGGGGAATGTTTTCCCATCACGTCCAATCTGGGCAATGATACACAGGAGAATGGTGTTAACTGACATTTAGGTGACTTCATTTGAAGTGCATTTCTCACATTGTCCATGCCTGGTGCCTGTGTGTTGGGAGTTATTTATTCCAGGCTGGATTTCATGCTCTCTGTTCTTTCTCACGGTTATTGATTAGAAAACCAAATCTTATCGCTTGAGCAGAAGGAACTCCAAACACCTTGTGAAAGACCTTGAATAGCATTGGACCCATTTTACAGGTGAGGAAGCTTGAGCACAGAGAGGTGAAGTGATTCACGTGATGGTTTCTTTGCAGTGCTGCACCACATGTACACCTCTCCTTCTATAATAGTCCATAGGGTGGATTTGGGGAAAAAACACAGACTTTCCTTACAACGAAATGCAGCTGCCTGTGGGGTGGGGTCCGAGAGTTCTTTGTAATCAATACATACGTATTACAAACATCTGTCCCCTAAACTCAGAGCCCTTTCCTGTAAGATTAACATAACACTCAACAGTTACAGCAAGTTGTCAAAATCTACAACTAATCATCCAGATGACTATGAAAGCTTTTACAGCTCTTTGTGGCTGTGGGATTCAGCAAATGGGGATGGAGGAGCATGGGACTGTGGGCACATAACCTGTATTTCTTGTTGTGAGCCTTCAGCTGACTCAATTTTTTTCACAATGCCTCTGTACATTGCTCATCTGGGGGAAATAAGTGCAGAGGAAGATGTGATTTGCTCAGTTCCTGAGAATTGTTGAGATATTGAAACATTTTGCCCACTTGAAATGATGTGGGGGGGAAAGAAGAATCTCTGAAACAATCTTGAATCACGAACCAGTGGGGAAAATGAATTAGAATCTGTTAAGTAGTTTCATTTCAATAATTAGAAAACATCCTGTTGCAGTTTACACTATAACATATAGTTTCTACACTATTAGTTTACATTCCAAAACAAAAAGATACTTGCAACTAGAGAAATAACATCTATTTTTCTTGAAAGGAAAAATATTTATATTCTTTTTCAAGTAATGTTTGTGTTGACATCGTTCTCAAAGCCAACACATTCTAGGGAAAAATACTGATATATACAAATCAACACTTTTCAACAAAAAAGTAAAAATATAATTAGTTGCCACCTCTCAAAATTCATTCATAGCTATAGAAAGTAAATATCAGAGCTACGAGTGGTTTTTAGTGCCGCAGACATTCTGTGTGTGTTTGAAGGGATGTTTGTGCGGGCAAATGTGCTTGTGTTTGCCCTTCTGTCCAGTAACTCCCCAGAAATTTTAAATCCTCAGCCCCTTTTCAATAGATATGGCAAACAGAAGTCCCAAAGGTATTGTTTCAAACAAGGCTGATGAAAAGAAGCAACTAGGAAAAGGCTGCGCTGTGACCTCAACCACCATATTAGATGCTGGAGAATCTACACAAGAAATGTTACGAATGGCCCAACTGCAGGATAGTCTCGTGGGGGATTTTGCCCTTTACTAAACCTTGCTGCCAAGTGGTCACTGGATGCACTTTCAGAGGAGACCAGGTTTCCTTCCAATGGTCCCAGCAGTCCCCATTTCTACCAGCTCTGCCAGACTGCGGGAAGGAGACTGGGAGAAGCCACCAGTCCTATTGCAGCGCTATGAACGCCATCCTGTGACATGACTTGGAAATACCGGGGAAGAGGCTTTGGCGGTATCTTTGAAAAGAAATAAATAAATAGAGAGATGTTGCCTTTCTCACATCATAATCACTGCACCGACCCAAATCTCTAGGGTCTGGAAGATAAAGATATTTGACTTGAGGTGGTGATCCCAGCTCCAGGACCCAGCGTTCCCACGCACCTTGTCACACCCATCAGGGTTGCCTACAACTTGCCAGGCAGCTGCCAAGCAGTCATATGGACCGGAGATGGGCAGGAAGCTGTCTGTCCTGTGGTCGTGGGTGCTCCAGAGGCAATGCTTTCAAAGCTACATAGACGTTGCCCAAAACCAGCTTTCTGCTATAAAAAGAACAAGAGAATTTTGAGATTTTGGAGCCTCGATCCATCTGTAGTAAATTCAGAAAACACCCAGCTCACCTTGCGAATCCCTTTTGCTGATTCACTGCAAAAGGAATCTGGAGGTTTGGGTTGCCTCTCTTCCGGAAGAGAGATTTAATTTTACATTTTTGTTTAGTATAGGAAGTGTACGCGCACTTGAAAAGAGTTAAACTACTGAAGTGCTTCTCGAAGTCGCAGCCAGATGCTTCAGAAGGACCGGGCTGTCGGAAACTTGCCATCAGCTGTCTGCACGCTTTGTCTTGTCATCGTTGGTTCTAGTTGTTTGGTTTTTTCCAGTGTGGAAAATTCCCGTAAAATGGAACAAGGATAAAATCGATCTGACGATACAAGAAATTAGCAGGACTCTGTGTAAATGGAAGAACTTGAGAGTTTAATAAAGAAAGTCCTTGTATAACTCGTTAACAAACATACAGTTCTCTAATAGAAGAAAAAAAAAACACAGGAGGGGACCTGATTATAGCCAGCTCTAAACCAGATGTGTAGATGCCCCTTTTTTATGAATTAAGAGAGACCATCATCCCCCTGCAACCACTCATCCCCCCTCAAACCAGGAGTAATCCAGATGTGGTGACACGTCTGTTGAAGGTGCCTCTCTTGGAGTACGGAGGGAGCATTGAGGAGTAGATTCATCTGGAATTAGAAATTTTAGAGATGATGTTAGGGAAGAATAATTTCACCTAAATACCTAAAAATGGAAGCAACGCCCTGGTGGGCTTTTCCTAATCCCCCTTGTGCCTGCTTTCTGGAACTCATGGATTGCCATGGGAGCTGGGTATCTGTATGTTTTAAATGTCCATCAAGTGCTTTGCCTCATCCCTTAATTGCGCAAATACCTTTTGCAAATCCTGCTTTCCCCTTCTTTGGACCTCAGTGGTCCACAAGGGAAATAATGTTGGTTTTCTGTCTCCTGGAAGTACTAGAAGGCAAAACATGCCAGGTACTATGAGATGCTCATGTAATCAAATCATAGGGCTGCAAACTCATATCCTATGTGAAACCACTGTTGATATTTCTCATTTTCAGTTGATTTTTCCTCTCTGAACTCTTTGCACATATTACGCACTTTGGGAAATACTGGCGACAGTCATCATCACTGTATCTTTTTTTATCTTTCCCATAGCCACCTATTCAACTAACTTAGGTTTTCAGGAAAAAAAGAAAAAAAAAAAACAAAAACCAAAAAACAAAACAAAACAAAAAAACCAAAAACCCCTAAACTCCAACAAACGCACATAACACAGGGATTTAAAAAAATAAGTAAAATATTTGGAAAAAAGTAAAGATTTTTTTTCCCAATCAGCAGTTCTAATGTAATCCTACAGATGTTCAGACACACTGCAAGACCAATTGTTTTCTATTTGTTCCTCTGGATCTTTTCGTTTTAGCCACAAATGGGAACCATTTCACATTACAGAAGTTGAAGGCTGTTCTCTACTATCACCATACTCTGTGTATTTCCCACTAACAGGACATAAATAATTCCAGCAAAAAGGCACATTAAGAGGAACATGATTGCCAGAGGATGCTGCTTCCCTCCCTGGTTATAATTACAAGGATGTGTGGTTTTGCTTAAATGGGAAAACAAATAGATTTCCCCAGCCTTTCCCTTCCCCTCCATCTGAGTAGACACTGCCTTTATCATAAGCTAAAAGAGAAATATTTATAGGAAAGCCTTGTTAAAACGCTGGCACGGTATTACTGCCTCTGGCTGAGCCATAAACTCACTTTGGGGGAAAAAAAAAAGAAATCACCCTGTGAAGGATGCCAGCAAAAAGCCAGTGTGTTGTTTAACTGCCAGGCTTGAACAATGCACGGGTCCCGCCTCAGATCTCCAGCCCGGACTGGATTTCCCCTGTCAACAAGTCATTTAGGGCCAGATGCTTCATGCTGAGGGCTGTCTTGGGCAGAGCAGATCCCTCTCTTTGGGGAAGAGCAAAGGACCTGGTAGCCAAAGAGGGTCCTGCGCTCCTAGTTCCATGTTCGATTCCTCTCCAAAGAGGGTCCAGCAGGGAATGGGAAGGTGGAGAGACATGCTAAGTGCTCTCTTGATGTCTCAGTGTCGTGTCCACTGGAAGGGACTGGAGGGGGAATGGCTGCAACACTGGACCAGGTTGCCCAGAGAAGTGGTAGATTCCCCATCCCTCAAAACATTTAAATTCAGGTTGGATGGGTCTCTGAGCAACCTGATCTAGTTGAAGATGTCCCTGCTCATGGCAGGCAGATGTTGAACCCGGTGAGCTTTAAAGGTCCCTTCCAACCCAAACTGCTCTATGATTCCATGATTTAAGCAGCTCCGTGTGACTCTCATGCATATCTGTTTTCCCCAGCATCCCAGATTAAGGTCCTGTGCTGCTGTATAAACAGGCTACTGTGCAGGATCCACGGAAAGTCTGAAGATGCCCTCATCAGCAGAAAGTAGGATGAAGAAGCTCCGTGTTGCAAGGGCATCTGCAGATGATTAAGGTCAAATGCAAAATGCTCCCATCCCTTCGGTAGGGATCCCTCTGCACTGCAAGTCTTGCAATGCCTGGAGAAATGTCCCTCCACCAACATCTAAGCAGCTTGTCCCAGGACCTCCAGGACTTGGTCTGGAGCTGCTCTAGCAGCCCTGCCTTCCCACAGTGGGTCACGACCTGCTGGAGAGACAGACTCCGAGGAAGTCTGACCCTGTTTCCAGAGCAGGAGGCTGAAATAGTTAACAATCCCCAGCGGATGGAAAGCTCAGCAGTTCTCCAGCCAATGGTGCCAAGAAGAAACATTTTTAAATGCATATACGTGCCTTCGCTGAGTGCTGGAGGCATCGGCAGCGAAAAGGCCAGTCATTCCAGGCGTATATTTAGTCTCTTTGCTGTTCTATTTTCTCGCGCTCCCTGGAGGAAAGATCAGAAAGGTTGTCTGGTGCTGTAATGCCTTCCTCTCGCCACTGCTCCAATAAATCCGAGCAGGGAGCCG
>NW_010130449.1:36693-37176 GCF_000699245.1 Pterocles gutturalis | reverse complement strand
CATGTTGAGAAATTCCTCTGCAGCCCAGGGCCGAGCACAGATCGCTACCGGCTGGGCGATGCAGCAAGGGGCTCCGTGCTCTTCTTCAATGAGGATTGCTCACCGGTCTTAAATACAAGCAACAGTGCACTAGGGGACTTGTTTAAAAAAAAAAAAAAAAAAAAAAGCAAACTGATCAAGTATCGGCTCAGCTCTTCACGCAGAAGATTCTAATTTAAGAGGGGTAGTATGAGAGATTTTGCTGACCCACCTATTAAGGAAGTAGATTTTACTCTAGATTTTTTTTCTTCAACCTGGAAAGCACAAAACAGCTTCTAAATGAGACTTTTCTGCGTAGGGGAAACTGAGGCACAGTGAGCCAGCTTCTCCACATTCCTTTCAGCAGGCCAGAGCTGGAATAACACATCATACTTCTGAGTCCAATCCAATTTTCCAAATCCAGTGCAAACAGCCAGCACAAAACCCGCATAAGCACTTCTAGGA
>NW_010130449.1:30589-36681 GCF_000699245.1 Pterocles gutturalis | reverse complement strand
AACCAAATCCTCTGCTAATCTGCACCGTAAAGTTCATGAAATCAGGCTTCCTCTTGAAATGTTTCTTGCAACCAGCTGTGTCAGAAACACCTTCCAGAAAATTAATCTCCCCAAGCTGGAGATTCACTCCCAGGCAAAGCCCATCCAGGATGGGATAAGACTTCAGTGTAAAGTTGGTCTTTTGGCCACTTTCTGCACAGAAATTAACTTGATTGTAGGCAAGTAAGAGACACGCTTTTCCTTTCAGAAGCTGCTCAGCATCACCACTAGTTTTATTTCAAAACCAGGTAATGAAAGCCCCTGAATTTGAAGATATGGAGTATTTTAAAAAAAATAATCTTATTTCTGTCTGAAAAATAGGATGGACACAGACCTGGCCAGGGTGATGCAATTTCATCTCATCCCCATATTTGCACCACGAGTGTCTGTGTTCACATGGAAGCTGGCGGTCAAGCCCTTTGCCACACGCGAAAGGTGAGCTCTGAAGGAGGATGGGGATTGCAACAGCCCGGAGGACTGCTCAGCCACAATGGATGGGGTTAATGCAGGAGGCACTTTGTAATTTTCTCTGGGCTGGGCTGTGCAAATTAATGATTTTTTTTGGTCTCATGGCCCATGCATCTCCAGTTCTATGGGTTCCTTCTGTAGACCTGCCCCACCAGAAGACAGCCCCACATCTACAGGCAGGTATCTCTGATAGGAGAGGGTAGAGCTCTGGATTATAATGCTGCTGAAGTGCCTGGTGGACATTGCCATCAGTCCTGGCTTCTCACCCTGTTCCCTGTTGTCGCCAGCGGCTGCAGAGCCATGCCTTTGCCTTCTCCCATGGTGCAAGAGGTAGGGTCCCACGGGCTGTTCCATACCTTGTAGCTCTTGCAGCATCTCACCGTTTCTGCATCCACAGCCTCTTAATGAACATTTCAGATGCTCTGCTTCTGCTGCCAGCGAAACTGCTGTGTAGCCGGTGCCCCTGGGAGTCAGGACTTGCCAGAGCAGTAGCTTGTGTGAACCTTCCTATTGTTCAAGCCCAGAGCTAACGTGGCCATTGTTACTTATCGGTGGCTGCTGTTTTCCATTACAGCCAGCTCGAACACGAACTGGATATGAGCACTGGGCTACAAGCCGGGCTCCTGGGCCTCCAGAGCTCTGCTGAAGGTCTGAATTGCTTCCAGCTCCTTCTTAGAAGTTGCTCTGTATTCAGCAGAGAATCACACTCTTGGGCTCTTCACTTCTCGACTTGTTTCTTGCCAAAGAGTTCAAACCAACCCTACAGTTGTTCTTGTTCCACTAGAGCCGAGAGGATTTTCCCAGATGCTTGTGAATTGCTCAGAGCACATCAACAGGCACAGTTGGTTTTTTGTTTTTTTTTTTTTTTCATGCCAGAAAATATGTACAAGCTCCATCTCTCCACAGGCTCTGAAACTGAATTTACGCATGGATGCGAAAGTACAATTCTAAGTTCAAGAATGCTTTGCATTCTTAGAGCATCCTCTTTCCTGGGACTGGGAAAGGTTTCATCACTGTTAATCACTTTATTTCAATGGTGGGTGAGCATTCATTCAGAGATATTTAGAAGCCTCCCCTCCTCTCTCCCCTTTTCCACAGCAATGAACACCGCATTACACAAGTCCTGTTCGAAGAGGAACGCAATCATGATGAGGTCCTCTGTGCCATCCCTTTTATTTAGCATTTAGAAACATTGCAGAGGGACAAGGGGTACGTTGGAAAAATCGCCAGGATATCTGAGTCCAAGTCCTGGTGACCCTCCAGTCTCTGTTACCAAATTTCTTTGACCCGAACATGCCCAGCCCAAGTCCCTCCTAATGCCTGATGTCTGAAGTTTTTTGGAGACTAGCTTTAGGCTTTCAGAAGTGCCTGGCCTGTGGGAAAAATTACACGCCAGAACTTGGCCAGGTTTTTAGTTAAGCTTTACTTTTTATAACTCTTCCTTATCTGTAAAACAGAGAGAAGAGTGTTTCAGACCTGGCCACCGAAAGCACAGCTCTCTGTGGGTATGGACTGCGTCTTATTCATGGGTCTGGCTGTTCTGGGACAGTAGTAAAAGATCATCGCTTCACAGGAGAGTTGACAATGCTAGTAGATAAGGTACTCAAAGAAAATTGTTTATTTTGATTTAAGAGAGGAGAAAAATAAGAAAGTAAGATTTCTGTGCCACGATAAATTCTGCATACTTAGCAGCTGTTCCAAAACCAAAAGTCATTTGATAAAATAAAAGGTAAAGGGATGTGGTTCCCAGTAAGGTTTAACTACACAGCATTGTGAAAAAAAAAATCAATCTGTAGCTTCTAGCATCTATTTCCACTGGGTCTGCACTGCTCCCCCTGGCAGTTCCTCAGGAAACATGGGAACATTAATCTATAGAACAGATTTGACATGGAAAAATTTCCCCACTTCTACTCACTCCATCAGTAGGTCTTTATAGGTGTGGTCTGAGCTTGAGACAAGATTTCTTCCCCTCAATCCCACTGCCCCATCCTGTCTGTGTTAGCAGAAGCTACCTTTATTCTTAAAATGCCACATCTTCTCCAAAAAGCAGCGAGCAGAGCCATAGCTGAACTGCTACAAAAGTGGACCAGCCTCGCATCAAACCAAAACAGAGATTTGTTTCTATTTTTATTGTGTGGAACAAAGAATATTGTATTTTTATTTCAGAGCAACTCCAAATGTTTTGTTTCACTCCAAGGTGCTTTGTTTTGTTTTCAGCTTATTTAATCCTTGAAAAGAATTGTTTAAATTCCATGCTGAGACAAGGAATCATTTTAAACTAGAGAATTCCAAATGCTTTTTTTTAAAAAAAAAATAAAAAAAAAAAAAAGGCTTCTGCACTGTTCTTTTCCCAGAGGAAACAATTCCCTGAATTTCTGTATCACTTTAGTCCTATTACTGCTGAAAATAAAGTCACTCAGCTCTCACTGCAAGTCACTGGAAGAATTAACACCAGATGTAGCTATATCCTGAAGCGTATTGTTTTCGGGTTGCTATTAAGAAAGCACCTTCTTTCCTGGAATTACTTTATCTCTGTGTGCACAATGTCCTCACCGACCCAGAGGCTGGGTAATGGCTTTTAAAGGGGGAAAAACAGGACACAAAACCTTTTCCTTGTTAACCACCAAAGGCATACCTAGAAGACTGGAAGGTGGAGTCCAGTAAGTAGAGGATGGTCCAGAAAGACATGTTTGGGAAAGGTAAATGATGGATCTGTGAGATCATAGAATCATAGAATGGTTTGGGTTGGAAGGGACCTTAAAGGTTGTCTAGTTCCAACCCCCTGCCATGGACAGGAACACCTTCCACTAGACAAGGCTGCTCAAAGATGAACCACCACGGTGGTGACCTGCTTAGTGGACAAGGGAAAGGCTGTGGATGTCGTCTATGTAGACTTTAGCAAATCCTTTGACACTGTTTCCCACAGCATTCTCCTGGAGAAACTGGCTGCTCATGGCTTGGGTGGGTGTACTCCTAGCTGGGTAAAAAACTGGCCAGATGGCTGGACCCAAAGAGAGGTGGTGAACTTCCATTTGTGCTTGAATTTTTTTTGGGAGGGTGGTGTTGGGTATAAAGCGACATTTCCCATATAGGCACAAGGTGCATCCAAAGGGCATCTCTCCTGTCACCAGCACCTCTTCCCTGTGCTCCCGGTGTCCTATGCAAAGCCTTGTGTGCTTCCTCGTAACCTCTTTCCAATCCCTGCTTAGCACAAACCATGACTCACCCCTGCCCAGCCCTCCTGTTTGTCTTCCCCACATCTGGAAGCCATCTGGGTCACACCACTGAGCTTCCCCAGCTCCGCAGCCCCGCTGTGGAGGCAGCCCGGGAGGAGAAGCCCTGCTCCAGCCACAGCAGTCTCGCATGTGCCCCAGCCTCCCTGGCTCCATCTCCACAAGGCTACACCAGCCTTTCCCACGTTCCTCCAGCAAATAACTGTGGGCTGATGGCACTTGTGACTCTGCCCGTGTCACAGAATCACAGAATCACACAATGGTTTGGGTTGGAAGGGACCTTTGAGATCATCCAGTTCCAACCCCCTGCCATGGGCAGGGACACCTCCCATTCAACCAGGTTGCCCAAAGCCTCATCCAGCCTGGCCTTGAAAACGATGGTGGGCTGATGGCACTTATGATGGTACTGCCCATGTCATAGAATCACAGAATCATAGAAGGGTTTGGGTTTCAGAAGGAACCTTTAAGGTCATGTAGTCCAACTTCCCTGCAATGAGCAGGGTGTCCTCTGAGCTCTGTTTTCCTCATGGTCATCCTCCATATGTCCCACCTTCCGCAACAGTGGGTTTATGGGGTTTTAGACACAAGGCTAAAAGAGGGGAAGTACAAAGTTGGATGAAATGTTCAGTTATACCCCATCTTGTCTGCAGATCCTTTAGGAGAAATACAAAAATAGTGCAAACACAAAGCGATGCTTCTCCAGAATACTCTCCCAACCACCAGTCCCTTCTGGCTTAGGCTTTCTTGCACCAAGGGAACCTTTTTTTTGTTCAATAACCTGGCATGGGCCTTTCTTCTCTAGGTTGTTTGTCTGTTGGGGTTTTTTTAGGAATGTACATTGCTATTTTCTGCAACTTCTTTGTTCAGGGAGGTCTACATCTTCATGGCACACTATGAAAAGGACCACCTTCATGTTTCTCAAGCGCAAGTGGCATCATTTTCATGGCCACTTTAGGCCATCCCGCTTTGCTGCCAAAAGACTGTCAATGGCACCCAATTTTCACATCTTCACTCACATTCCCTGCAGTTCATCAATGACTTTGAAGACTGCCTGAAACAGACACAAGGAAGAAGAAAAAGCTAACGACTTCATCCAGGACATCCAGCTCTGTGATCCAAGGGTTCCTTCATGTCTGTGAACTTGTGAATCACAGTGCTCTGTGGATCCTTGGCTGCTGCAGCAACCCTTGAGGGAGCCAAAGACAGCTGTGAGCATAATTTAGAGCTCCCTAGAGGCCAGTCTGGAGGTCCTCTGAGTGCCAGACCAACTTGAGTTGGCCAGAGGGGCAGGCACAAAGCCATCTTTGCCCAGCTTTGTGCCAAGCACAGCTCTGCTGGAGCGTGAGTCCACAGCAATTCTCTGAAAAAGCATCTCTTCTTTTTTTTTTTCTTTATGTTTTAATTGCTGTTTTTTCTCTCACATTTGCTCTTTTGTCCTTAGATGAGGTGCAATGTCAGAGCACAGCCTGGGGCTGGGCCCTGTAATGGGGTGAAAACAATTTCAGAACAAGAGGGGAAAAATCAGCTGTCCCCAAGACCCCGAATCCTCGTTTAGGTCTTGCCATTTTCCTCCTCAGATCAACTCAGATCAAAGCCTATCCTGCAGTGGAGCATTCCTCATACGGATCCCCTGGATGCCGGTACTGAGCTCGCACGATGCCCTGGACTGCACAAGAGACATTGATTTGGGTCCTTCTTTCTCTCCTTTGCCTGGCTGCTAATTTTCACAGCACTTGTAAGAACTCCAGGCATCATCAATGACTTGCAGACACCCACACTGCCAATGCTGGTCCCTTTTTGTGCTAATGACCCACACTTCACTAGCTGTGCGGTCAGAGAAATAGTGTGTGACTCCTTTGGACTATCTAGTCCATCTGCTTTCTGATGAGACAGATGCATAGCAGAAGCCATGATTTCTCTCACGTACCATAGCTCTGCTGGAGGCACCTGTGCCCTGGAGGCATCAATCCCACACTCAGCATCTCTGACACTTTTGGCTGCTTTGTTCAATGGTCTGAACATTGCTGTAGTCTGTTTATCAACCTAATTCATTTTTGAAAGGTTGAAAGTTGGGAGGAGGAAGAGGAACAGACACACACATTGAAGATGCACTGATAGATCCAATTGCCTGGCCTTGAACCCCTCCAGGGATGGGGCATCCACAGCTTCTCTGGGCACCCTGGGCCAGGGTCTCCCCATCTCTCCTGTAGCCCCCTTTCAGCACTGGAAGGTGCTGGAAGGTCTCCCCGGAGCCTTCTCTTCTCCAGGCTGCACACCCCCAACTCTCTCAGCCTGTCCTCGCACGGGAGCTGCTCCAGCCTCGGCCCATTTCCGTGGCTCCCCCTGCCCCGC
>NW_010130449.1:29879-30524 GCF_000699245.1 Pterocles gutturalis | reverse complement strand
AGAGGGGCCCATGCCCCTCCCTCGCCCTGCTGCTCACGCTGCTGGGGATGCCCCCAGGACACGGGGGGTTTCTGGCTCATGTTCAGCTCCTCATCCCCCAGCACCCCCCAGTCCTTCTCCTCAGGGCTGCTCTCCATCCATCTCCTCCCAGCCTGTCTCTGTGCTGGGGGTTGCCCCCACCCACGGGCAGGACCTTGCCCTTGCCCTTGTTGAACTCCAGGAGGTTGGCACGGTCCCACCTCTCCAGCCTGTCCAGGTCCCTCTGGATGCCATCCCTTCCCTCCAGCGTGTCACCGCGACACACAGCTTGGTGTCGTCAGTATTGGGCAAGGTGCTCCATTCCAGAAATAAACACTTTCGTAATTTCCTAACATAGTATGTTTTTCCTTTTTACTTTAATAAAAAATAACAATAATAAAACAAAGGGCTCTTTCTCCATTTCTTTTTCTTACACAAACACGTAATCCTGGTGCCTTAATGTCTCATCAAGGAAATCCAGACTGGAGGCTCCAGCCAGGACTTCGTGCCACCTAGATATTTTGGACACATATTTGGACTCGTGTATGCACATACGCACACACTTTGCCTTCCCTGCCGCAGCAGGACGAGAATTCAGATCTTTTCTTGCATCCACAAACTTGAACG
>NW_010130449.1:7833-29869 GCF_000699245.1 Pterocles gutturalis | reverse complement strand
AGGAAAAGGTCATTTCCACTCGTTGACATTCAGGCTGTCTCCTCGTTCGTACCCTTCAAGTGATATTTATATTTAAAGAGCATCAGCCCAGCTGAGGAGAGACTTTCAGTTCATCAGGATTTCTGGGAAGAGGGAATTTTCACACCTGTAGGAATATGTGGTTTTGATAGAAAAATTAACAAATCCTAATGCATCTTTTTCTAATGAGTCCTCTCATTTTCTGTGTCCAAGCTGCTGGCTGTCCTGTGACACGGTGACCCAAGAAAAGAAGGGGTTTGTGAGCACACATCTTGTGCATGTGTGCATCTGCCTGTCCATCAAACCATCTCCTTCCCTTCAGTTAATCACTCCTGAGCCTTTTCACCAATTTCAATTCAATTTTACAGTGAGACTGCATTTAAAAAAAATCTATTCCTGCATTAAAACAGCCAGGTGAAAAAATAAAAATCTCATCAGTTAACAAATTAAAGGAGAGGTTAAAAGAGCTCAAGCCTTTCCAGGTGCAACAGATTGATGCAGTGAAAGAGGGAGCTGCAGGAACAGCTACATTCACCTCACTGCCCTGGGAGCATGTTCATGCTTTTTCTTCACGACCTGAGAAAAGTCCAGGCATCAGGGTGCACACAGTGTGATGCTGAGATTCTATGAGGCAAATGCATTTATACAGCTCACATACAGGAATCCTACAGCAGTGGAGATGATTTGATACATTAATAATTCACAGTAATAACAAGGCTGAAGACCGAGTAACATTTGAGGTACAGAGGGAGATTGGTCCCTCTAGCAGTTGGTGTGTCCTCCTGTTCAGTCCCACATCCCCATGATAAGGAAGATACCCAGGGTGCTAGACTTTCCTAAAGATGAGTCTTTTAGGGTGTAGCTAGGATAGGAACAGAGCCCCAGCCAACTTGTAGAAGTGATCCCCTCTATCACACTTCCCCTCATGTTCCCAGTCCACAAAGAAGGTCTTAATGGTTCGACCATGCCCATTACGGGAGAAGCTGGGATGGAGTGAATTATTGTTGGTATTACAGGTCAGAAAGAAGTTTATAGGGCAGAGCAGACCTGAGCCTGGCAGCCCAAGAGCAGCAGGTGAGAGTCACATTTCTGTGGAGGTGGAGAAGAAGAGCAGACTTGATTTGGGAGATTGGGATGAAGCAGACATATTCCACTCCAAGGGAAACCCTAGTTCATCAACCCTGGGGTCTTCCTATCACAATCCCCATCCATCCACTTGTCCTCTGCTTCTTCAGCCTGTTTTGTGCCACCAGCCAGAAACAGAGGTCTCGATGCTGAACCCCATTATCCCAGCGCATTTCACAGTCCATCTCCCTGTGCTCTCCCAAGGCAGCGGTGAGCACCACCCTTGTTTTACCAAGAAGGAACGACTTACCCCAGGTCACCCAGCAGCCCCACAGCTGTGCCAGGAACAAAACCCAATCAGATAAAAGTGTCAGAGAGAGAACAGCCAAACTTTTCTGCGGAGTGGTTGGCCAGATGAGGTAACAACCAGGGAAAGACGCCGATGGAGTTTGGCAGGATGCAGGAGTCGCATACGCCTCCCACTTTGGCAGAAAGCAGAAGCTGCTCAGGCTTGTCAGGTCTGCTGGCTGGAGCACTCACCCAGCACTGCACAGGGTCACAGGAGATATCTGGGGAGGGTCCATCCCCCTCCCTGAGCATCCCGTGAAAGTGAAACCCCCACTGAACTCAACACTGAAATGGAAATTATTTTGGAATCCAGGTGTGTCAGAAATTGCCCAGAGATGTTGTGCAGCATCTATCCTTTGAGGTTTTCAGGACCGGACTGGATAAAGCCCTGAGAAAATTGGTCTGGCCTCCCAGCTGTCCTGCTTGGAGCTGGAGCTTGGACTAGACACCTCGTTAGGTCCTTTCCAGCCTGAGCTGTCCCATGACTCTCTCAATTCCAAAGCTTAGCCACATCTCCACCATCCACAGGGTGATGCCACCCAGTTCTCTACAGCAACAACAGCAGACAACCTGCAATAGCACAGGTAGATAACAGATAACTGTCTGAACCTGCCTGCAGGGAGATGCGTGTCCCACACACCCCCTCCCTCTCAAAAAGTAGCAATGCTTGGCTGCTTTTTTGCATGTACCTTATTCACTGTGACTTTCCCTCAACCTATAGCAAATGGTTTAATTTAACATAGGATGGGAGCATACGGCACTCAGCTCATGGGCAGCATCCTGCTCAACCGCCGTAACCTGGCCATGCACCTCCTGCTCTTCTGCCTCTGCTCTTCACCCTGGGACTTCCCAGCGTTTTGCTAACCCTTCCAAGAGGATTTTGTGATATGAGGATGCTGCTTTCACTTCTGACCCGAGGAGGAACTCAGACCAAACATCTCAGACTCCAGCCATCAGCTGTATCACCTTCCTTTCTTATTTTCCATCATAAACTCCCCCTTGCTCCCTCGCTCTACTTCCAGGGCTAACTCATCCATTGCTGAAAGTCCTCCGCCGCTCTCCCTTCCTTCCATAATCCTTAAGACAGCAAAGCATTTGATCTCTCCTCTTTGGAAAGGCCAAAGGGATAAGCCCTGGGCCTCCTTGGCCCGTATGGTGGAAAAGATCTCGCGCCAGGTAATCCTATTGTTCCTCGTCCCCCTACCTGCTGCAGTCTCGTGGTGTTTTGCTGCGAGATCCCAGACGTTATAAGATGACAAGGGGAAGTTCAGCTCTGTTCTGACGGCTCCAAACACATTAGTATTAAATTCTTATACAATCAAAGCTGCCCGCAAAATAAAGCCAATGATCTACCTGATTTGGACGTTCTTGGCACAGGACAATAGACTGCAATTTTCCAGCAGAATTGACTTGCTATAACACAATAACTTTTGTTTTTTTTAAAAGTTAACTTGTTTGCCCTCCTGCCAGATTTTGTTAGTAATACTGTGGCACCAGGCCAACTTGCAGCTTGTTTGGAGTTCACCTAAAAACCTCTAGTAAAAGGAGATAGAGGTTCCACGTTTCCCTTGAAAGACGGAAAGCTTCAAAAGGCCATTTGTGGAGGCATCAAGCCGACTGTCTGAGGTCCCAATCCTCAAGCAATTACCTCATTCTGCTAATGAGGAGTTTGCTTCAGGCTGCGCTGAATAAAGTTCTCATTCGGACTTTCAAATTTTAGAGGAGCAGTTGTTCAGTCAAAGTTGGCCAAACAAGTTCTCTTACTGGTTTCCCTGTTTATCCATCCTTTTCAAAGTACAGATCTCTAACAGGGAGATGATTAATTTAAATGCACTCTGATTTTCCATCTCAGGATAAACCATCTTGCGAGTAAATCGGCTTCCTACCACAGTCAGTTTTCATTTGTCAAATTTCGATTTATTTTTTTTTCCTCTTTTTCTGAGACCGACTTCTTCATGAGTGTTTCCCAGTGGTGATAACCAAACCAGGCAGCATTTTTAAATGCTTTTTCTTCAACAGGCTGCTCGGTGATCCAGGGACAACACTTTGAAAAGCTGAATGCCATTTCTCGTGGCACAATAACGGTGACAGAAGACACTTAACTTTTTCCATGGAAGTTTTCAGAGAAGTTATATTCACTTTCTCGGTAGATCCTGCTTCTCTCGGTTTTGGCTTCCTTACAAATACTAAAGACACCTGGGAGACATCACTTTCTTCAGACTTTGGCTTGATGTAAGCCCATTACCTTTGGGCTATTAGCAGATGTGAACAAGGTATTCATGTAAAGCCAACTCAGTAAACAATTCTGCTGGAGATGTAGAAGAGCGACCTGACTCCAGATCCCTCCAAATCCCACACTTCTGTCTGTTTTACAAAAGTCAAAGGCGGTGAAGAAATCTGGTTTTTTCACAACATTAGCATCGTTCACTGAACACAGTCTGTCTGCAGGGTGTTACAGTTGGGTGTGAAACGGTTTTCCTATTCTGTGAATTTTATTTTAAAATCTCAGCAAGCTTCCCACCATAAATTGTGAGAAAAACCTGAAATACTCAAAGTGCTGACACCTAGAAATCTAGTGATGGGGAAAGGAGGATTGTGGGCTTTCCTGAAGTTGTCCGGGTTTGAATATTTTAAAGAAAGCTTAAAAGCTTTCATTTTTATTTTAAACATCTTGATTTCTGTTTACACTTTTATTATTCCAATTAGTTTTAAATTCAAACAAAAATCCACATAATTTGGTCCATGGCGGGGGGTTGGATGGAGATGTAAGGTCCCTCCCAACCCAAACCGCTCCATGATTCTATGATTTAAAATATAATATTAATAAAATATAAAATAACAAAAAAACCCCCAAGTACTTAAAATTTCATGTGAATCAAGAAGTTCCTCTTTCACTTAAAACACAGCTTGAAGGCAGAAGCGTTTTCTAGGAAGAGGTTGTGCAGATGTGGTGGCTGAGACGCACTTTTTACAGATTTTCCTGTCCAATGGGAGAAACACGGACTTCTGCAGAGCTGGGGGATTTCCTGTAATACCAGATAAATCTGCAATGGGGAGAGTTTTCTTTACTAAGGCCTGGGTAGAAATGTTGAACGCTTTTGCCTGGAAGCACTTTGAGACACACCTTAGATTTATCCAGCAATAATGCAGAAAATAACGGAGACTTTGGCACAGGAAAGCTGATGCCATCTCACAGCTCTGATGTAAGCGCATACAGTTGTAATTTTTTCCCCACGTCTCCTCCCAGCATATCTCCAAATTGTTCTGCAGCCAACTCTGGTGTCTAATTCATGTGAAAAAATCAGCAGTTCAAAGGAGCCCTTCCTCGCCTGGGGTATTTCAGAAACAAATGGGGGGTAGTGTTTCCACTTAATCTGTGGCTTTATCTAATCCCGTCACTTGCTGGTTCAACCCACTCTAGAAGATCATCATGGGCAAACAGTCCTCCTGTAGAGGGTACTACCAAGGGACTTGAGCATCAATACCCAAGGGCTCCATGAACGTTGGATTTCTACCTCCCTCCCATTGTCCCTGTTGAAGAACCAGAGAGGGAGGACACTGTCTGCTAAGTTAAATCACAAAGGATGGGACGGCAAAGGACATTCCTGGTGGGAAAGTCCTTGCAAAGTCCCTGCAGCATGGCCTTAGTGCACTAGCAAATAGTTTGTAGGAGCTTGCAATGTTTTTTTCCTTGGTCCGTACGTCTTCTTCAGAGGCACTGTTCCAGGACGCAGATCCCCAGGTCGACATTTCCGCACAAAACTGCTTTGAAGGTTTTTATTTCATTTTGTCTTATTTTTCACTACAGTGTATCAGGCTGAAAAAGGCCTTTCATTGCCCGCACTGCCTGCAGTTTCTACTCTCCCCTCTGTCTTTCCCTTTTGTGAACGTCAACCAAAACCTGAACTCATATTGAATTCATTTCCTCTCTGGATACCTCAGCACCAAACATTTTGTGCAAAAAAGAGAATGAAGCTGAACTTCTCCCATTGAATTAGGAGCTCCCTCTTTGCTTGGATCTCAATCCCGTCTGAATACTGCCATCCTCAAAAAGAAACACACATGAAAAGCAGGACCGTGCATATGAGACCTATTGGCTTTGAGGGGCTTCAGATCCCCCTGGTCCTTGCAAAACCCTACTGACTCTCTCACCTACAACTCAAGCCAGCTACAGCAGCCAGCAGATTGCTCAGTCTCTGCTGACTGTCCAGGACCTGAGATGGCTGCCAGATGATGCAGACAAAAGTCTACATGGCCCATTATCAGGAAATCGGGACAAACCATCAACAATCCCAGTGTTCCTGGAAAGCCTGGTCTACATGAGCATCAGAAGCCACAAAAGGGAGTCAAGAAGGGGGATCATTTGTGGAGGGTGGAATGGATGAGACATGTAGTCTGGATAGAAGGAGAATTGGCACTTCCCATTCAGCCATGGGAAGGTTTCCTAAACAAAAGTGCTGGAAACCCCAGAACATATAAATTTGAGCAGTCCAAAACCAGGAGAACAGTTATGTTTGAATCTAACCTTCATGACTGGTTCTTGGCTTTAAAATAGCCATCTCTCCCCAGGTTGGATCACACATCTCTGAAACAGAACTGCTCAGACAGAAAGCTGTGACCTCAAGGCAGGAATCAATGGATGAAATCCTGGAGTTAAGAGGAAAATCATTGTGGATGATCATATTGGCCCTTTACAATTCTCTTCATTTAAAACAAAAAAAACAAACCAAACAATCCTCAAAGTTTGGAACTTTGAAAAGTTTGGATTCAAATTCTGATATTTTGGCTGAACCCCAGCTATAGAAAATACAAAGCATATAAGCTTCTGACAGCATAAGCTGAAAGTCAGAAAGTCCTTTTCTCAGAGTTTAAGAAATGGGAAGATCAAGTTAAGGGTTTTTCACGCAATTGGTAAATCTCAGAAATTTTAGAGGTTTAGGTTTGGACAACTGTCAGACCCTGACTGCTTAACATGGTTGCATTTGCTTCAAACATCCTCGACTGAGAAAATTAGGCAGGAAATGTTTTGCAGTGTCCAGCACTTCCCGAGCTGGACGAACCAGAAATCCCACAAGAACTGTTCTTACTCATGCTATTATCGTTACCCTAAGGCTTCACCCAGACAAAGCTGGTAATCCACAGAATCCAAGAAGAAAAGTAAAAAAAAAATGAAAAAAAAGTGCAGACTTTACCCTAGGGCAAAGTACTCTTGTTCCTTCTGCATGATGTCCCAGATCCCCGCGATCTGCAGTGCTTGTAGCTGCTTCCAGCATTGTGGTAGGACTGGAGAAAGGTTACACACTTGAAGTGTGCATGTATTCTATTCTTCTCCTTTGATGCCTACAATGATAGGCTGTTGACAGCTGCTAACGTCAGACACGGTTTCAAAAAGAGCTCATTAGAAATAAACCCAAGTTCAGTTACACCTCTTCTTGTTTTATTTTTATTTTTTTTTTCTCCAATGGAAAATAGTTTCAAGAAATCATGGATCAAAAGATTCGTGGAGCAAACACTTGGCTTGCTACCAGCTTTGGCTGGAATTCATCAAACAGAAGGACATGAATGTTCATCTGCACAGTGAATGTTCGTCTGTGAATCCACACGTTAATACACCCATAAATTTCCTTTATGCTTGAACCGTATATATGCGCAGTGGGAAGATGACAACCTGTATGCACTGGATTGCTGCTAAGGAATTACGCACTGGCACACCAGGAGGGATGATTACATCTTCCATCTTGACACAGGCTGTGCTACACTATCTAGCTACTTCTGGATGACGTTTATTGACTGCATGCGATCCTCAATGATTTCCCTCAGCCAGCTGAATCAACAGCACGTGATAGAACACATCGATTACAGAAATCTCTGTGAGAGTCCCCACCTGGTGTCTGAGAGCTGCCAAAGCTTCAGACCACCAGGAGCTGACGTAGGATGGGCACCCAAGGGGCTGCCCTGGCTTGTGACACGTCTCTTGGTGCTCCTGCGGGTGACTCAGCTCAGTCCAACCACAGCTCATAGCCTAAGGAGGACACACAGGCAAGAAGAAGTCCTTCCCTTGGTTCTGCTGCACCTCCATCACCTACATGTATAAAGGGGATTTAGATGGGAAACCCCTTTCCTGCAGAAGCACTGTGAGGATGAATGACGGAGAACCTCAGGCGTGGGTCCCTGAACCTGCTTCTGCTCAGGGGACAGTCACAGTGACTATGATGCTGTGATTGTCACAGTGCTATGAACCTGCAGGGCAGGGAGTTTCCATCCCAGTTTCCTCTCCTCTCCTTACGGGACTCACTGGGCTCTGCTGGTGGCAAGTGTCCAGCCCTTCCCACTTCAGATCCCACTCTGGGACCTACTTGTATTGGGAAATCAGGGGTTTTTCCTGATCAGGACCTCAGAAAGGCCCCATCGCTGGTGGGATCTGCGAAGAAAGGCTGCAAGTGGGAGCACTGCCGTTGCTTTCTTTGGTTCTTACGCTTCACACTGCTCTGGTTTGTTTTTCAAGTTATTCTGTTTTCTTTATTATGCCCAAACATTTTCTTTTCCCCATGGGGATGGAAAATGCCAGGGGCTGACACCAAGATCACACATTCATAAAGGAGCTGCTGCCCCCTCCTCCCTCATTTTTCTAAACTCTTGAACTGTTTTGGCCCAAGCAGATTTTTCTGGTTATTTCCAGGAGAAAATTATCTGCAATGTTAACAAGGCACTGATGGAAAAGTCAAGTGGGCTGGAGAGCCTCTCAGCACCCCATCCTCTTCTTCCTCCACTTCTCTTCTGAGTGGGTCTGTAGGAGCAGGGAATGCAGTCTGGCCATGTATAATCCAGAGCCTGGCCCATTTCCTCCCTCTTAAAAAAAAAAATAAAAAAAAATCACATTGCCCTCTGTCAGAAAAAATTCCTGGTTAACAAAGACAGAAAGCACTGGAAACTAGGCTAAAAAAAAGTTTAAAAAAATAGAGGAAGACGTCAAAATCACAGATGATGAAAGGTTGACGCAGAACATCCATTGAACAGAACATATGGAAGGTGGCATTACCCAAGTGGCACAACCACACCCAGGTGAAAAAGGGCTTTCACAAGGGATTTAAAAGTAACCTGCCATAACAAACCAGCCTGAAAATCACAGGAGTTACCCTCTCACTGGCCTCGGCTGGTCAGGGTGAATCCTTATAGTGGTGGTACCATTAGGGGACATACAAGATGGAGAAAGAAGTCTATTGGAAATTAAATTCACAGAAAATCAAGCAGTGGGAGTGATGCTTCAGAGAGCGTCTACCCTTGAGAAGATCACAGAGGGGAATGTTAGTTGAACCAATATTTTCTGAACAACTGTCCTCCAACCCTCTTATTTCTTACAGCAAGGAGCCGTTCAGCCCCCAACATGTGCAAATGTTGTTTCCAGCCATTGATAAGGAATGTTGGAGTTGTCTGACTTGATTACATACAGCAGCTTCCCGAAGAGCAACTCTCCCGAAAGGGAACTCATTCACAGAAAACCTTCTACGGGAAATTTCTCCCTGGTGAGAACTGGTGAGGGTGGGATGAGGCCAGCCCCATCCAGGCGAGGACAGTTCTTGGGACAAGGGTTTGGAAAAGGGTGCGTTGGTGGAAGGAGCTCCGAGGCTGGGAATACAAAATTCCCCTCTTCCAGTGGGGTTTCTTTGAAACCCTTTGAGCGCATGCTTCTTCCTTGAACGCCTGTGCCAAGAAAACCCGTTGGCTGCAACATCAGAGGGAACCTAATGGAGAAAAGATTGCGAGCCCAGGGGGACAGAGTTTCTCTGGAAAGCCCACCCCAACCAGGCGTGTACACACCAATTCTCGCACATGAGTCACACGCGTGGCTGCCCGTGTGCACACACAGCACCGCCGTGCATAGCTGGGAGCCTCGCAGGGATGAGAAAAAACACTCCAGAGCTGCTCGAGCCATAGGAAAAAAAAAATTTAAAATTAAGCTTTCATAATGCCAAAGGCAAAGCTGATGGCTTGGATCAGGCTGCAGCAGTCTGTGGATTTCCCTCCGAGCTCAAGCCATCATTGAGATGTGCTGACCAAGGCTAACCCAGGAATGTTCCTATACAGCCTGGGATGACGTATGCAAGCCTACCCGGTCACATAAACACTGTGCAGACACGCAGGGGTTCCCACATGGCCGTTTGCTGGCATACTGGCACAGTCTGTACCTTACGGCATCTCTCTGACCACCAGGGATACCGCAGGGGCCAGCCCAGCTGCCCCGGTGCCTGTGGGATGGGAGCAGTCCCCCCCGGACGGTGCGGAAAAGGCGGCTGCTATTAGTGGGGCATCCCTGGAATGAGATGTGGGACACGGTCCCCAGCCGGTTGTGGTCAGACAGGCATCACAGGGCATTTTATATATAGGCAGGGAGATAATAACAGTTTCACTAGCTGAACTCTTTTCTAAACAGAGAATATTTTTGACCAAACACAGCCTCTGTAGCTTAGAGTTTTTCCATTATGGAAAGGTCTGTGCAATTGCCACCGGTGCAGAATGTCAGCTGTGCCCCCAAGGGAACGACACCTGTGTTGCAAAGCCATGTACCTGCAAGAATCCTCTCCTGGGTCATCTGCAAAGACCCACACACTGGGAAATGCAAAGGCTGGACCTAGAGTTAGTCCCCAAGAAGCAGAAAGTGTTCTTGCCCAGTTTAAGATAGCAGGTTTTTCTTTTTAAAGGAAAACACTTCTGGTCCAGGTTTGCTTGGTCCTCACCCCCTCATTCCCCTGGGATTTGTTTGCCTCCAATGGTCTCTTTGTGCCTGTCTGGGTGAAGGTTCTCTCCATCCCTGCACACGTCTGCAGCTCTCAGGAACTCCCTGATGCTTGTGCAGCTCCAAGCACCTGGACCCAGACCCTGGTACCTTCCCCGTCCAGGGAATGCATTCTGGAGGGGATCTATCCAAGCAGAGGAAGAAAAGGAGAAGACAACAAACAAAGTAAATTGGTCCAAGCTTCAGAGGTGCCTGGGAAAGCCGTGAGGAGCTCAGCTGCCAGGCAGGCTGCTCAAGGGGGGGTTTCCCTCTCACAGAGGACCGCAGGAAGGGATTCCCATGCTGGTAGGAGACACCTCAGAGCCCCCCAGGTCTGGGCTTGGCAATGTGTTGATGTGATGCTGGGAAAGCCTGTCCCATGAAAGTGCAGCCTCTGTCTGCAAAAGTACTGAAAGGGGGCTACAGGATAGATGGGGAGGCACTCTGGATGAGGGGGTGCAGGGATAGGATGAGGGGGAATGTTTTAAAGCCAAAAGAGGGGAGATTGAGCTGGGATATTGGGAAGAAATGTTTTCCTGTGCGGGGGGTGAGGCAGTGGCCCAGGGTGCCCAGAGAAGCTGTGGATGCCCCATCCCTGGAGGGGTTCAAGGCCAGGCTGGATGAGGCTTTGGGCAACCTGGGCTAGTGGGAGGTGTCCCTGCCCATGGCAGGGGGTGGGACTGGATGGGCTTGAAGGTCCCTTCCAACCCAAACCACTCTGTGATTCTATGGTGCGATGAAAAGTGTTCCCAGGCACAACGAGATGCAGTAGGTGAGCTGCTGCTTAGTGCTACAACCATGGGGCAAAGCTGCCTCCATCATCAGCACCTGCAGAGGTAAAACCTTTTATGGTGACCCTTTGGCTCTGCTAAGTCAGTCAGCAAAGCAGCCACACAACAGGAAGGTTTGCAGCCTGGATGCGTGTGCCAAAGGAATTTGGTGAAGCCACATTGCATTCGGTCTGTTGACTTGGATCAGCAGTTGGGGCCAAATTACTGGAAGTAAGTCCAGGCTCTGCTGGTAAAAGGCCGTGTACTAAAAGGATCAGCAGCCTGTAGCACGTTCCCTGAGCTGACAAGGTTGGGGAGCCAGGGTTTCATCCCTGGTCTTTAGAAGCAGGAAAAATTTACCAAGCTCTGTTTCATGGAAAGTGTGTCCAAGCAGAAACTTGCAGTACTTGTTTAAAGAAAATAAAAATAAAAATAAAAATAAGGAAAGGAAAGGAAAGGAAAGGAAAGGAAAGGAAAGGAAAGGAAAAGAGAAGAGAAAAGAAGAAAAAACAAGAACATAAGAAAAAAGAAAAGAACACTAAAACAGAAAATAATAATAATAAAAAGTCATTAAAACAAACAAGTAAACAACCCATTCTCGGGATGACAAATCTGACCACTACCAAGTAACACTCCCCTGTTTTTCCAAGAATATGGATTTCATAGAAGCATTAATAATTTCCATTGAAAGAGTCTTCTGGAGGTCCTCTGGATCTCTGGTTTCACACCATCTGAAGGCAGGATCAGTAATCAGTCTTGACATATTGACCATCAAGCGCTATCAATCACCCTGCTTACAGGTGAAGGATGAGGTCCCGTTACAACCCTTGTTCACCTGGCCCTTGCGCTGACTTGGGAACAGTCCTGCGGGGAGCCTGAATTTCTGGATAGCAACGTACAAGACTGAGTCAGACCTCCTCTGGGCCCATTTGGTTGTGATTTTGGAAACTTAAAAGATCGAAACGATCTCACACTGGGAAAGGCTTCTGACAGGCGATGGGATGGCGATGCTGCGGTCTGCGAGGCAGATTCCCATCAGTGGTGGGAACCACCGGGATAGAGAACAGCTCCCACCTCCTGCCTACCTCCATTCCCTCCTTCAATGGGTGAGCTGTCACTATAGCTGGCTCTGATGTGACCATGATGCCAGCAGAAACACCGGTCTTGGGGTGCCACGCTGAGGTCTCGGTTACTCTGATGGCTTTTCTCCCTCCAGGAACAAAATCCCAGTGCTGGAGCCACCTTAGGGAGACCAGCATTCCCAGCAGCCAGTGGTTAGCATCTCCTAGAGCTAGAAATCCTGATCTAGCAAAGGCTGCCATCCTTGGGTTACACAAGCATGTTGGGTTTGGCTGGTGCTGTGACTCAGAGCATGAGTTTCAGGATAGAGGTTTAACCCCAAGCACTGGCAAAAAAAAAAAAAAAATTGTAGCCAAAGGAAGAAAGACGGGGATGAATCAGAAGTGGGGGATGCCACATCTGATTCCCACATCTGATGGTGGGATGGGGGGGGAAGAGAGGCTCTACACAGTCCCATGACCTGCAAAAGAGTTTGCAGCTTGGTGAGGCTGCTGCTGGGAACAAGCCTTGGAGACTCACCATCTCTCATATCCTTGACTGGAGTGCAATGACGGAAATGCCATCATCCCCCAAATATCACTCAGCTTTGAACTTTCCCATTTTCATGCACCGGCTGCTGACCGATGGACACTTGATTCACTGACTCAGAGGTTTGGAAAGAGACATGATGAATGTAGCTCAGGATGATGCAGGGTGGCCAGGTCATGGGTCAGAAAGGCACAGAACCTCTTTGACAGCAAAATGTGGGATTGACCTGCAGAAGCTCATTTCCTTCTACAGCCTTAGAGGTCACATCTAATTTAGCAAGATTTAAGTGACACATCTTATTTTGGTTTGTTTCTTCTTTCCTTTTGTTTTTATTTTCTTTAAAAAAAAAAAATCTTCTATCCATGCAGTTCATTCAAAGCAGATGCTTTGACCCAGTTCAGCTCCAGGCAAAGTCTACTTGGGATGCTCCGGATGAGCTACCATCCCGATGACCCAAGAGTGCTTGATTCGACATGCTGGCAACATGCTGGTTCAGAGCAGGCTGAGCTGTGCTGTATGGAGAACATTTCCTCCCGGAGATGCCCACTGCCAGCCAGACCAGACTGACTTGGACCAGCTTCGCTCTTCCCCAGAACTTGCCAAAGAGCTGGGACAAATCATGGTTCAGAGGATCTCTCCAAAGGGCTTCCCCTGCCTGCAACGTGAGCCTGGTTCCTCCCTCCTATGTCCTTGCTTCAGCAAGAAGGAAGAACGTTGGTGCTGGTGAGACCTCCGGTGAGGGTTGTTCCACCGTGACCCAGGGCTCAACAAACCTCCCTGGTTGCTGGTTGCTCCCTCATCAAATGCACAGAGCAGCCAGAGCATCTCCAGTGATATTTTTCTTGGACAGCCTTACTGAGCTGCAAAGGGACCCACACTATCAGATTCACATTCGGGAGGTTTTTCACAGCAGTGGGAGCCCTTTACAGACACTGTGATGTCTCTCTCTGCCTTCAGAAGGGAAGAGAGAGGCTGAGATTTCAGGACAGTCTCCCCGAATCCTCTCCCTTATAGGAGCTGCGAGCATTGTTTTCTCTGTCTGCACAAAATGCCAAAATTCTTGTCCATCTATTTAGTCTGTTGTCATCTTCCTTACACAAAAATACCATCATTTAATTAGGATAACCCCACACCCTCCAACCGGTGCCAGAGTCTCCTGTGCCATTCAGTCTCTCTATATTTACGTATATATGTATTTATGCATATAAAAAGCATTATATTTACCTGTTGATCAAGGATTCTCAGAGAGACAGGCTGATCAATTTGACCTGTTACTGTTAATTTTTTTTTTCTTTTTTTGAGACGAAAGGGGAAGAAATCGCAGTAACGAAATTTGAAAGTGGGACAAGGATGTGGACAGGAAAAAAAAAATAAAGCAAATGTTCTGGAGAGATCAGCAACATGGTCAGGAAATGAATACACAAAATCTTCCACTTGGAAAATGAAAGTTAAGACTGCTGGAGAAAGATGATCTGAAACAGCTATTCAGCTCAAAAGAGTAACCTGGCAGGCACGAATTCTGAAACTAATAGAGCAGGGTCAGCTAGGAGCAAGTAGGGCAGGCAGAGTGCCTTGTCCTCCTCACCCCCCTCCCAAAATCCTCTTTCTCAAGGGTGCGCGTGCTCTTCTGAGCAGGGGTGACAGTTAGGACAGGCAGAAAACATTCTCTTGAAGTTGTTTTTTCCTCGGAAAATTGGATTTCTAACACATGAAAACATTTAGCAAAACAATATTTACTTTCCCTGACAACCTGGCTGTGTGTGTTTTTGCTTTTGTTTTTTTTATAGATGTATAGATGAAAAGGTGAGAAGTGTCACTTTTAACCTTTTAATGTTATTTCTTGATCCTAACTGGGGCTGAGTAATTTAATCTGTTTACTGTGCTGCGTGATTTGGGTTTGGACAAAGCCTATTGCAGGCAGGTATCCTGCAGACTGGGATAGGCAGAAACCTCCGGTGTCTGGGTGAATTGTTTTTAAGTCATATTTTATGATGAGTTGAAATACTCTGCAGATACTTTTGGTGTACGCTTCTACGGAAGGGTAGAGGAGCTGTAAGAAATAATTAATAACCTATGTTTCTAGATTTGTGTCAATCATTCACAGAGGTGTTGGTCACTGCCAAAGACCAGAGACACCAAGACACCAGGCCATGCAAGTGTCTCCTTGGAGATGCTAATTTTAACAATGCGGTAAGAGATCCAGCAAGTAATTCAATCCCGCCTGTCTCTAATCTTCCCTCTTTCCTTCCTCCCAGCGTAATACCGGCTTAGATGAGCTAAGCCTGTCACTCTTCCCATGACACAGCTAATACCACGCTCCCTTGGCCACAGCTACCACACAAAAACAGCGTTTAAGCCTCCTCGGTACCTATCTGTTGTTGTGGTTGAGCAGCGTGTCTCCAGCGGGACCAGCCGCGTTCGTACGGTGCCATTGAAAAATCAACAGCTCGTCACGGGAGTGAAACGCTTTACTGCTGCTGCTCGGGGTCAGGAGATACAAACTGAGGAAAAGAGAGAGAAAGAGAGATGGGAAGAAAGAAAGAAAAAGAGATGGAAAGAGAGAAAGGAAGAAAGAGAGGGGGAGAAAGAAAGAAAGAAAGAAAGAAAGAAAGAAAGAGGAGATAGAAAGAGAGAATGAGAGAAAGAATGAGAGAAAGAAAGAGAAAGAAAGACGGAAAGAGAGATAGAAAGAATGAGAGAAAGAAAGAAAGAGAGAAAGAGAAAAAGAAAGAGAAAGATGGAAAGAAAGAGAGACGGAACGAATGAAAGAAAGAGAGATGGAGAAAAAGAAAGGGAAAGAAAGAAAGATGGAAAGAGAGAAAGAACAAGAGAAAAAACACAAGAATGAGAGAATGAAAGAAAGAAAGAAAGAAAGATTGAAAGAATGAGATGGAAAGAAAGAGAGATGGAAAGAAAGAAAGAGAGAAAGAGAAAAAGAGAGAAAGAGAGAAAGGAAGGAAGGAAGGAAGAAAGAAAGAAAAAGAAAGAAAGAAGGGAGGGAAGGAGGGAGGAAAAAAAGAAGGAAAATATGTCAATTATTCAAATGCCAGCTTCAAAAGGATCCTATAACTCAGGAATCACTGTCGATCTGTCTGTCATTTGAAGGCATTATAGCAGATTCCTCTCTGGCTTTTCCTGACTTTACCCCATTTCAGACAGGTCCATTATGATCCATTAGAGAGGAAAGTTTTTTATTCATTTCTGCGCATCATCGCTGTGGACATAGTCACCCACATTGCAAGCACATATCAGCCACCTGGCACCCCAGGGTGGCAGGCTGCGGTTCCCAGTTCTACATACAGGCTGCTATAGAGCCCAGAAGACTGTAGAATCACAGAATCACAGAATGGTTTGGGTTGGAAGGGACCTTAAAGATCATCCAGTTCCAACCCCCCTGCCATGGTGATTCATATCAGGAAGAAAAATCATCCTGGATGTTCAATTTTTACCTATCTGGAGACGGAGGAGCTGACACCCTGTACAAAGTTGTCCTGGCCTCTGTCACAGCTGAGATACGCAGAAGTGATGATCCCAGCACAAAGGGGGGACCATCCCCCACTCATCCCCTGGTTTGCAAGTCACAATAAATTTTTTAACAGCACTGGCATTCAACCTCTTTCTTTGGGACTGAATTTGTGTGTTCTAGAGGGAGATGGAGGGTGTTTCTTGACCAAAAAAAGATAAATAACCCAACAGCCCAGCCATTCATAGGAAATGCTGAAAAAAGGGCAAGTGTTGACCTGCGTGCTGCCGGAGTAATTGACTTTTTTTGTTCAAACAGCCTCATCTCAGTCTCGTTTCTATTCTGTAAGTCCCAAACCATCTGTTCTCCAAAACCTTAAGGTTAATAAGCGATAAGAGCTCCTCCCCTAAGATTAATAAGAATGAAGAACTCCCCTTTTTAGGGCTTTTCTGCACCTACAGCATGGTCCGCCGAAGCAAGCCAACGTGTGCCAATTCATCTTCTCCACGCACGTCTCCAAACCCATCGCTCCAAATCCATGCATGCAGAAGGCAAGTAAATAAAATAACATCTCCGGCGGCTGCCAAAAAATTCCAGTTTCTGAGCTGTTGCAACTGTATTCGTCAGTGAAAAAAAATTTCCTGGAAACCTCACTCAGATGGTGATGGCGGGATTGAAGGGGGGGAGCTGGGAGGCGAGGGGCGGAGAGATTGCGGTCAAGGCCAGGGCAGAAGTTCATGCAGTTGGTGGTTTGCGAAAATGTGTTTTGTTTGTTCTGGATTAGGCTGTGGATTCTTAAAAAAAAACATGTTTTAGTAAGCTAATTTCAAATCAGGAGGGGAAGGAGCAGGGTCAGGGGGAGAACAAATTAGCATCTGGATGTTCAGCAGAGTGAAAGGAGGATTCAGACGGGGAGCAAAGTGGGTTACAGAGGCTGAGGGTGGCCAAACTGCCTCGGTTATACTCCCCCTTAAAAAATAAATTAAAAATTGCAGCCCTAAACAAGCACACACAGCAGCAGCACACAAACGCTGCAAGAAGCAGCCGCTCTGCAGGGACTGGCTGGACAGTGGGGAGGATGCTCCCAGGCTGTCACTGGGAGGGGGATCGGTGCACATCACGCTCAGACACTCCTTGGGATGGATGAGCAGCTTCTGCATCTGGCATTTTGGAGACTGCCTCCTGGGAGGCTGTGTCCAGGATCAGCTCAGAGCCTGCTGAAGGCAAGGTGGAATTGTCCTATCAATCCCTTCTCAGGACAATCACATCTGTTACTGTGGGTGAGGTGGGGAGGGAATAGCCTCATTCTGTTAAATGCATGAAAATACATGTATGGCCCCAAAAAAATCTCTGTGGCTTCGTTCTCCTCTCTGTTTTCTGGCTAGCCCCTGGCTGGCAGTGAGGGGCAGACATCTGCAGCTTCAGAGATGCGCACAGAGCCGTTACTCCTGTCTGGGGAAGAAGAAAGGTAAAGGGGAACACATACAAAAAAATATACAGCTGCTGTGATGAAGAATTTCCAGGCAGGCTTGAATAGCTCACCTGGAGATGAAAGCAAAAAGATCAGCCTGCTTGTGATCACACAGCGATCACCTTGAGTTTATCCGAGTCCAGGCACCATAGCCAGAGACAGGACTTGTCCCGGGAGGACTCTGCCCTCTATGTTGATGCTTTCCCAGTGCTCTCCCTCATCCTATGCTCAGAGGCAGGTAATACCGGGGCTGGACGTGTGACTGGGCTGTTCCCCTGTGTCACCACCCAGCTCGGGTTGATTCACGCCATGCTCAGGTTCCACGCAGTGACACAGAGCAAGCAGAACTGGGCAGAGGACATTGCCCACGATCTGTGCACTGGTAGAGCATCTCCCTGAGATCCGAACTCCTCTGCATGTGACTCTGCAGAAGTCATGAGCATCTGGCTTGTTTTATTAATTTTTGCAATTGTTATTCTTGTCTTTACCTATTTTATTAATCGTTATAATTGTTATTCTTGCTTTTAACCTATTCTATTAATATTTTAAATTGTTATTCTTGGTTTTGTCTATTTTATTAATCTCTGTAATTGTTTTTCTTGTTTTTACCTATGTTATTAATCTTTGTAAATGTTATGGGTTTTTTTTTTCTTTTTTTTTTTTCGGACTACTACAAGAAATGCTCTGACTTCTGCAGAGGGGTGTATTTATCTCATGACAAAAGGAGAAGCATAAAGGAATAGGAGCATTTTGGTTTGTCGCTTCTTGGTTTGGCTGTAAAGATCAGCGAGCAAGAGTTCTGTGACAGCAAAAAGAGTCTAAGTTTAGTGTTCAGTCCTGTCCTATTGTCTCAGCTATAAATTTACACTTTTGTTATGAGCACTGAGCAACAGGAAAATTTCCTGCATCAGGTCAAGAGTGGAGCCTTTTATTCCGTCTCTGAGAGTGGGCAGCACTAGGTGTGCAGAGAGAATGTAATAAACTCACTTTTAGGGAATAATCTCTCTGTAAGAAAAATAATTTAGTGTTACTCCTTTCAGAGACCAGCTTTCAGCAGTGAGTTTTATATTGCACCCCACAAGTGACACTACTTTTGAAACTTTGTGTAGTCCTGGAAATACCCGTGTGAGTGCTTCATAGGATCGTCAAACCACGGTGAAAGCAGACTGTCACCAGACACAGATCATGGCTTTTTACCCTTTTTTTTGCACATGTAAACTTTTGTCGTGCTCTTTTTCATCTCCTCTGACCTTGCCTTCTCCACTGACACCTTCCCAGTGCCCCTTCCCGTCCTCCTCCCTTTCATCCCATTCTCCAGCCTTCTCTCAACACTCTCGTCTCTTTTGTCCCTTTCCTATTATTGCAAACATCCTTTGGTTCCTCCCAAACCTCAAGTCTAACCTGGCCCTCCCCATCTCTTCTCCTACACGTCTTTTGCAATCCAACATCCATCTACTGCCCCTCACTGAAATTGCTCTCATTACAACATTCATCAATCTCTTCCCAACCAAGCTTCAAGCCTATGGTGGGTGGGTGGATGGATGGAAGGATGGATGGACGGATGGATGGATGGCATGGACCTGCCAGCCCCATCCATATGGTCACTGGACATACTCCTCCCTTTGAGATCTTCTTCCTCTTGATTTCTATTACTCTTCACCCCCTTGGTTCTCCTCCTACCTTTCTCGTCAACTACTCAGTGTCCTTCACAGGATTCTCCTGCTCTCCCCACTGACTGCCTGCAGGACTGTTACAGGTTTTTGCAGATAGTTTCTTTTTCCTCTCTCCATCTCTCTGGGAACCACATCCACAAACACACCATCTGTACAGATGACTCACAAATCCACCTCTGTCTTCCAATACGTCTCTCTTTCTGTCCGGACTGAAATCTTGACCTGTCCTTCTGGCTTTTCCTCGTAGATGTCTTGCCAGCAGCTCAAATCTAGTCTAGACTGGGCTTTTTTTTATAGTTAATGGAGAAACAAAAAGGAACTTTCAGGCATGATTCACCTCATTCTGATGTAGATACCTAAAATAAGTTGGATTAATCGCAGCCTGTGAGTTCCTGTTTCTGCCATGGAAGTCTAGCTAACAGGTAGGGAGACCCACGCTGTCGACAGCTACGTTTGGATGAGAAGGATTCCAGATGCTGTGATCCAGGTTACAAATCAAGCCCTGCAAGGTTGCTCAGATGAATGCGTGACTTTGAGCTCTAAGTTGAGGGGTTGGTAGAACACGGAAGCTGAAATGTTTAGTAGCATGGATGGAGACCAATGACCCTCACAGGGCAGCCACTCCAAGGCCAAATGGGATGAGATGGAGACCAGGGATTCCACATTCCTCAGGAAGGGATGATTTACTTGGGTGCTGATATTCACCAGCATTAAGAAGTCTCAAGATTTAAGATAGATACACTTAGCATTGGCTGCGGGGAGGCTAACACAGGTTTTGCAGCCTGTGCTACTCCCAGGACAGTCCTGCCTTCTCTACGGTGCCAAAGATGCTGCTCAGGGGTTACACGTGGTGTAAGTACCCATGAAAAGTGGCAGTTCACTGATGGGGAGATTTTCAGACAACACCACCTGCGGGATCTATGATTTGCCTTTGGGCAGCATGAACGAGACACTTCTTAGTGTTCTGTTGTGACTTTGTTGGTTGTTCATTACAACCTCAGTTTGACCTGTGTTTGCATAAGTGGAAATAATTTTATTCATCTCATAATCTAGTCTGTGTAGCACTTGCACCTGTCCTCCCTCGGCCCAGTCTTCTCTGTCCTGCCCATCTTTCCTCCTCCTTTTCCAAGTTCTTTCCTGGCCAGTGTCCTTGTAGCTCATGGTGAAGCTTCTCACAAACCTCTCAAACCTTCAGCACATGCTGCTCCCCACTTCCAGAGAGATTCCTCCTCAGCATCCTGTTTGAAGTTCCCTCTAAAGCTCTTTTGATGCAGACCCTTGACAATAAGAAGGCTGCTGGGATGCTTAGGCAACGTTTGTCTTCTGCTGGGCAGCTATTGCAGGAGAGGTGTTAACACCACTGGAGAGAATAAAAAGGTTGGGACCTTGATTAGTGTGACGAAAAAGGTAAAACTAAAATGCAATAACACTGAAAGATGAATGTAGGTCTTGTATCTCCCTGGGGTGACGAAAGCGGACTTTAGGTGGCCCACTCCTGTGAGGGTGACTGCTGGGATTCCTCCCACCTTATTTAAGGAAAAGGATTCAGCTCCTGGTCATAGATCCCTACATTAAGGTGCACGTAATACAGATATCCATATGTGCACTGAGCTTCTGTGCTCCCAGAGAGTTGCCAGAGCCCCCAGTCAGTGCACTCTGCAGAGTTACGAAACACTCCAAGTGGAAACCTCTGTTTGTTTTCTTGTGGATTTCAGAATGACAAGTGGTTGCATGACTTTTCTCAGGAACACAGGACCTTTTGGTGTCCTCCTCTTGAGGTCTGTCCCTAGGAAATTCCCTGCCCTGAATATAGATTTGTGGTATAGCTCCACGGAGCAGGAGGAAGAGGGTGGTTTTGCTTTGTCATACGAGGAATGAAGACATCAGTGATAGCTGGAGGACTCACACCTTTGTGAAAGGCTGTTCTGTCTGCTGTGTCTTGGTGGCTTTTCCAGCTCAAGTTGTCCCCCTTTGCCCTGGTTTCAGAGCTAGACCTGCAGTCTAAAATGAGAACTTAACGAAGAATAAGGGGCTGACCTTTCCAGCGTAAAATGGGGCTCCCAGTCTAAAACTGGATACCTCCGAGAGTTAGGCAAGGAGTGCATGAAATAAAATAAGTTGTTAAACTAGCCATGAACTAGACTCTAGTTCTGGATCATTATCCTGCGCTGGCAGCAGCAAGGTCTTCGGCTTCTGGAGGAATTTCCACCCTGAGACTGGTGAGAACAGAGCAGCAGTCGCCAAGTCTCGATGCATGAGAGCGTGAATTAGGACCTGCTGACTGCCATGGCCATCGTCAAGATGGGAAGGAAATTCCAGCAGCCACCCAGCCCGGTTTATGGGGATGCCGAGGAGGTGTTGGAGAAGGGAGGTGGTGGAGTTAGAAGCAATCATGATAAGATGCTGAAAGGGAAAGAAATGGAGTAAGAAGATGGAGGCTCCACCAGATTTTTATTTTTTTTCCCCACTGGAGGACAAAAAAGGTGGTGGGGGGGAGGGGATTTAGAGGAAAAAATAAACAAAACCTGGCCCCCATTCAGCTCTTCTGAAGGGTGCTAACAGCAAGGAGCTGAATCTGCACAGATGCATTTAAGTCCTTCCAGCCCATGAATTCTTTTTCCAGAAGTTTCCCAGAGTAAGTAGAACTAGTCCAAGACCCAGAGAGCTTTGACATTTGGTTATAAATCTACATGTCAGCAGCCTGGGAGTGAAAAGGGGGAAAAAAAAGAAGAAAGAAAAAAAAAAAGGAAAAACAAACCCTGTAACGAAAGAGGGATGAGCTCAGCGCCTGGAGGAGCAAGGCTTGGAGCCGGGGCACGACGTCGAGAGGGGCGGCCGGGGGCAAAG